>NW_004955437.1:18681786-18707868 GCF_000276665.1 Chinchilla lanigera | reverse complement strand
TTTATATATTTATTTATATATATGTTGCATTAAGGGATAATAATCTGTTCTCACTCATTAGATGAGGCATGGGCCTGGGAGCTAAAATTCTGGATAAATGCTCATTTGCTCACTGTCTGAGACCTGAAATAGGCAGTCTTGCCTGTCCTCAAAACTAAAACATGCATCACAACAGCAACAACTGCAAATTACACAGGGGTAGTGATCACTCAATTAGGCTCTAGAAATCCCTGAGCTCATTCTTCAATAATAGAATGCGTATCACTTCCATAGCTATTAAACTGATAGCCAAAATGTGTGGTTTCCCTAATACAATACCGATTTGGAAGGATTTCTTCCTTCTATGTCTGTATAGTTATTAATGGTTGTGGACCAGGTTGGGCGCCCAGGTTGTACAAAGCATAGGGCACCATATCAGAGGTGGCACCTTCCTCTAGGACATTCTACATATATATATTTATTAAGAAAAGTATCCAGACAAGGGCAGTCAGGTTTTTTTTTTCCTACCATAATTAGTATGTTAAGATGTATCTCTGACAGATGGAAGAAAACTGTCTTGAGAAAAGGGACTCTTTTTCTAATTTGCATGGAAATGCTACATAGGTGAGCGACACTTTAGTTAGAATACACATTATGCTGCTTAGGTAATTATGTCAAAGTAAAACCTTTGCATCATCAGAAAAATGGAGTTTAGTCTTATTCAGACACAATTTGGGATCATATTTTGCATATTGAATCCCTCTGGCTGCATCTTACAAGAAACATCTTCGCTAAAGTGCAGAAAGCCAAAGGATTTTCAAGAAGCCTGAAGGGAAATTAATTTGTCACTCGTTTTAGAAGAGGCTGATTGTTTGGGGAAGGGTGGGTGGTGGCTGGTAAACGTTTGACAAACAGTTGCGGGTGTGATTGCGGGCTTCTGTGGTGACAGTGCTCCGGCATAGCTGCTTATGTGACCAGCAGTGGAAAGACAGCTGCTTGCAGAGGCCAGGCCAACACAAGAACAGCTCTCACTGCCCAGTACCCGCCGACTCCATCCCATCATTACTCTCATTTAATAAGTCACCTTGTCAGATCTATTTTTAAGTTATGTTTGGATACTCTAAGTCTGGCATTCCCAATTGTGATTTCAAAGTTCCGATCCATTCATCTGAGGGACAGCTGCCTCTGAGAAAGGAAATCAGATATCATCTTTGAAAATTTTCTTGCTTCTCACAGATCCAATTTAAGCTACCTGATTACATTGCTCAATTAGATTCCACAAATGATCACTTGTATCCGCGATAACTCTTAGACTAGCCAAGAGTTAACGCTGGTGGTAATTGACCAAGAATGCGATGCTGGCGGTACATACACTTTCTGGTACCTTGAGACCCAGGAAATAGGAGCCACAGCCGTTGGGCTCCTGAGGTTTGTAGCCAGGTCTGGGCATTGGTGCCTTTCCTAGCAGGAGAAAAGAGAGGGGAGAAATATTTAGAAATCAAGTATTTGGGAACATTCATCAAATAAAAATTTTCCAAAAGCGTATTCCATCTTTCTTTCAAAAACTACTGTTCTTCACCTCGAACATGTGTGGCATTTTCTCCTAATCTCAAAGAATTTTTTTTTTTTTTTTTTTTTCCCTCCGGTACCGGGAACCAAACTCACGACCTTGCGCATTCCAGGCAGGCGCTTTTGCCGCTGAGCTTAATCCCCAGCCCCTAATCTCAAAGAATTTTATGAGCACTTAGTCCATAACAAATCTAATGCTTCTCTAGTCCATGGCCTTGAGATAAGGGCTGTGACCAAACCAAAATAAACCTCACTGTTATGGTTTGTGTTTGGGTGTCCCCCCAAAGCCTCATGCGGTCTTGGGGCAGGCTTTTAGGGTTTGATTGATTGTGGGTGTGAGAGCTGCACCCGCCCTGGGGTGGATAGTTTGCATATGTAAGGGAGAGGAAGAGGGTGCTTCTGGCCATTTCCTCCCTTGTGTTTTTGTTGCTTTGCTGTGTTCTGCCGCCATCAGCTGTAGCTCTCTGCCATGTGCCACTCTGCCTTGTAATCTGCCAAGTACGGACTGAAACCTCCACAAACTGTAAGCGAGATAAACCTTTCCTTTCTTAATTTTGGGCGTCAGGTATTTTGCCCCAGCAATGAGAGAAAAGTAACCAAGACACTCACGTTCTTTTAATTTCTCTGGCCACTGTAAGGCCACACACCGCACACAGAACACAAACACCCGGTAACGCCCTTGCAAAATGGATATTTTAATGGTACCATAAAAGTGTTTAAGACTGACTTGAAGGGAGTTTAGCAAGAGTCCTCAGATGCAGACAAAACATTTTGATCAAAGAGCAAAAAAAACCACCCCAAATGCAATATTTTAGATGCAAGGCATTTGTATCATTGAATTAAGTAAAGGGGCTTAAGGCTTTGGCTTTCTGGATTTCTCCTAAAGGCTTTTGAGTTATTTTATGATTCTGAAAATATGTAGAAAGCAGCCTTGACCTGAGATGACCTTAGGGTAGTCGTCTGCATTGGGCATTTTTTTTTTTTCCTGTACTGGGAATTGAACTCATAACCTTGAGCTTGCCAGGCAGGCACTGTGCCACTGAGCTAAATCCCTAACCCCTGCATTGGGCATTTTATCCCTTTATTTAGATAAGAAAAATAGGGACTAAGAAGACCCATAACTTGCCTAAGGTGATACAGTAAGCAGCGGAGGTAGGATATAAATTCAGACTTCCCTGTTGTCTCCATGTTCTATTACTACATCTCTGCCTCCTTTTAGGAGATGCAAGACCAAGCACAAGCACAAGGAAATAGCCTAAGAATTAATCTTCAGAAGGAGGCACATGGCAGGTTCTTTTCCTTTTCATTCTTTCTTTCCTTTCCTTCCTTCCTTCCTTTTCCTTTAATGTTCTCCTACAGGTATTTTATTTTTAATTATTATGTATTATGAAACTTCTCGAGACTGGAAGAAAAAAATAAACCCCTATGCACTCGTATATTACAAACATAATAGGTGGTAACATTTGCCAAACTTGCTATAAACATTTTTCTATTTAATTAAATATTATAGTTCAGGTGCAGTTGAAGCCCCCCCCCTTTTTTTTTCCTCCGGTACCAGGAACCGAACTCATGACCTTGCGCTTGCCAGGCAGGCGCTTTGCCGATGAGCTAAATCCCCAGCCCCCGAAGCCCCTTTATATCCCATCTTTCCATTTTAAGTTTCAGATACTGAATCTACGTTTTAAAGGCCTTCCTCCTTACTGTTCCTCAAAATCTTTTGTTTTATTTATTTTTTTTGTTTTTGTTTTTGTAGTTTTTCTGTCGGTACCAGGAATTGAACTCATGACCTTGCACTTGCCAGGCAGGTGCTTTGCCGCTGAGCTAAATCCCCAGCCCCTTTTGTTTTATTTTTGGACATCTATTCTTGCATATGAATTTTATTGTCAACTTACTAAATTCTACAATATTGTCAGGATTTTGATAACAATCCACTGAATTTAGAATTTCTAGACAACTGCCTGTTTAGACTACTCAGTATTACCAGTCATGAGCATAGTACTGCTCTCCATTTACTTAGTTCTTTCTGGACCTTTCAAAGGATGTTGTAATTTTCTCCACATATCTTTTGTATCTCTTGTATATCTATCTTATTCAGATCCTTAAACAAGATAGAATCACTCATCCAGAACGGTTATAGCAAGTACAGAAAATCTGCACTTCTCTGGAGCCCAGGCTGCATCTCAATTTCTGCTGTATGAGCCCTCCTCGGTGCAGCCCTTGGCTTTCATGGTCTTAAAGGACCCTTGGGCAGACACATCCACGTCACCAGCTGTGGGATGGAGCAGTTAGAAGGGTCCAGTTCTTCCTTTCCTTTAATAAACACACCGAAATGTTACTCATATCCCTCCTCTTGTTACCTTTGGCCAGACCTTAATCAGATGTCAACACCTACTTACGGAGGTGGGCTCGGACATGAAGGCTTTATTCAATGTAGGCAACCAGGACCCCCGCTGAGAATGAGAGGAGGCGCTTGTTACTGTACACAAGGGAAGGAAGTCTTGGTGGAAAATGAGCAGTTCCCAGCACAGTGTTCGGATGTTGGTTGCTGGGGTAGGTGAGGTGTAAGATTTTGGCCCAAGATGGCTCCCGTGATCCCCATGCCCTGTATGGGCACATGTGTCTATCTGTGCTTCATTTCTTTTCATTGCCAGGACTGTCATTTATTGTCCCAGGACTCATCTGTGTGACCAAGAAAATATGGCAGAAGTAGAGATATGTGGATTCTGCTATTCAGCTATAAAAGACTGCGATACTGTCTTATCTCTCTCCCCTCTCTTATCTTTTCTCTCCTCTCCACTCTTTGGTGTCCCGTGGTGGCAGCATCAGCCGCAGCCTAATGTGACTGTGACCTTAGCCGAAGCTTGGAGGCAGAGCTGCCCAGCAAAGCCACCTAGGGCTCCTAATCCTCAGCTACTGTGTGATAAGACATTTGCAATGTTAAGCCACCAGACTGTAGGGTAACTTGTCCCTTGATGATGCATAATTATTGCAGTGGCCATTATGATACTGATCTTTTCATTCCATTATTTTCTATGACAGCTTTGTTGACATACAATTCACCCATCATACATTCACCCACTCAGTGTATCTGATTTAATGGTTTTATTATATTCATAGAGTCCTGCAACTATCATCACAAGTTTATTAGAACATTTTTATGCTCTCAAAAAGAAACTCCATAGCCATTAGCAATTACATTGTGTCTCTCCCTCCTCTGGCCCTGAGCAGTCACTAAACATACTGTCCCTACAAGTATTTGGCCAGCTCACATAAATGAAGTAGTATAATCTGGATCCTCACGTGTCTTGCTTCTTTCCCTTGGCATGGTGTATTTTGGGTTCATGCATGCTGTAGCGTTTATCAGTACTTCATTTCTGTTTATTAGCAGGAAGCACTCCATTGTATGGATAGACCACATTTTGTCTATCCATCTACTCGTTGATGGACATTTGGACTGATTTTCACTTTTCCTCTGTTATACAGTACTTACTACTACAAATATATGTATCCACAGATATATACAAACGTGTGGACATACATTTCTCCAGAGGAGTGGGATTTCTGGGCCACATGGTGACTCTGTTTAACATTTTCAGTAACTGTTTTCCACAGTGGCTGAGTCATTTTTCATTCCCACCAGCGATACATGAGGGTTTCAGTTTCTCCACATCCTCACTAATACTTCTTTCCTGTCATTTTGCTTCACAGCCATGCTAGTGGGTGTGAGACGTGTCTCACGGTAGTTTTGGTTCACAGCTTCCTAAGGACTGATCGTGTTGAGCATCTTTTCCGGGGCCTATTGGTCATTTATGCATCTTCTTTGGGAAATGGTCTCTTCAAATCCTCTGATCAATCTGTAACTGGGTTATTTTTCTTTTGAGTATTTGATTATCAGGTTTATATATATATATATATATATATATATATATA
Organism: Chinchilla lanigera; assembly: GCF_000276665.1. Lineage (NCBI taxonomy): Eukaryota > Metazoa > Chordata > Mammalia > Rodentia > Chinchillidae > Chinchilla > Chinchilla lanigera. The sequence goes on along the minus strand of NW_004955437.1, from coordinate 18,702,390 downwards.
TACACACACACACAAGCACTTGTTTCTTTTATATACATGTATTATATACATATGTATATAAAAGAAACAAGTGCTTGTCAGATCTATGACTTGCAAACATTCTCTCCTGCTCCGTGGATTGTCTTTTCACTTTTATGATGGAATCTATTTTCTTTTTTCATTGAGATGAATTAAAAATAATCATCTTAAAGTACATAATTCAATACACTCACAATGTGATGTACCCACTGCCTTCAGCTAGTTCCCAAACATCCCTCCACTCCCAAAGGAGACCCTGTGCCCAGGAAGTAGCCATTCCTGCCTCGGTCAGTCTGGGCTGCTGGAGTAAAAGTGCCAAGGACCAGGTTACCTAAACAACAGAAATTCTCCCCTCGAAGCTCTGGAGGCTGGGAACTTCAGGATCAGGGTTCCAGCAGGTTCAGTGTCCAGTGAGGCCCCTTCCTGTTTGCAAATGGCTGCTGTGCTCTTGTATCCTGATGCAGTAAAGAGGAAGCTGAATCTCTCTCCTTCATGAGGCATTTTGTGACTACCTTCTTTCATTTAGCACAAGCATTCTCAAAGTTCGTCTGTGCTGTACTGTTTATCAGTAGCTGAACAACTCTGTGGAATATACCAGTTTGCTTATTCTTTCATCCATTAATGAACATTTGGGTTGTTTCTACCTATTGGCTATTGTGAATAGTACTGCTATGAAAAACTGTGCATAAGCTTTGCTTAAATATCTACTTTCAGTGCTTTGGAGATGTATAGACGGTAGTTAAAGAGTAGACCTGTTGAGTCATAAGGTAACTCTACGCCTAACTTTTTGGGGATCGTCCAAAGCAGCAGTGAGTTTTCCACACTGCTGTACCATTCCATTCCCACCGGCAGTGCACGGCCGTTCTGACTTCTCCTCCTCATAGTTTCACTACAGCGGATTGAGACATGGAATATTCTCCTTATCCTGCTTGGGATGATCTGAAGATAAGTTTCTTTCACTTCTGGAAAATGTGCAGCCCCTGTGTAAATATTTTTCCTTTCCTCATTGTATTTAGTTTTTTTCTATTGGGCTTATTTCTGAACATTGAAACTTTTTTTAAAAATCCTGTTCTTCATCAATCTTAATCTCCATTTCATATTTTTTATCTTGTTTCTGTCTTTGCCCTAAATTCCCTCAAGCGCCATCCAATCTACTTTCTGTTTTACTAACATTCTCTAGTTTGACTTATCTGCTATCCAATCGACTGTGATTTGTCTTTCAATATCTGTAATTTTCATCTCTTTGGACTCTAGTCAGTTTCCTTTTTAATTCACATATTCACTTTTTAGTCCCATTTTTATTTTACTTTTTGTAGGGGAGGGTTTGAGACAGGGTCTCACTGTGTAGTTCAGGCTGGCCTCCAGCTCACCATGGAGACCAGGCTGGCCTTGAACTCACAGCAATCCCCCATCTCAGCCTCCCAAGTGCTGGGATTATAGGTGTGTACCACCATTCCCAGATCTTTAGTTCCACTTCTAAAATTCATGCTTTCTATACTTCTCTAATAATTTAAATATTCATTTTATTTTATTATTGCTAAGTCTCATTTTCATTGTCTACTGACTTTCTCTGATGATGGACTATCTGTTCACACAGTGTACAAGTGTAACCTCTCAGCAATAGTTCAGGGAGGCTTGGTCTTTGGAGGAAATTCTTCTGTCCTGCGTCATATAACTACAGGGTAGTTCCTTCAATTTTGGCTTTTTGTTTTGGTTCTGTTGACATGTTATTGTTCTGGGGATGAAACCCACGGCCTCGCCCAGGCTAAGCTTGTGCTCTCCACAAGCTACAGCCCAGCCCTCCGCATTGCTTTTTCTGTGGTTCTAAGCATCCCAAGATAGTTGAGAACCAGTATTTATGTGAGTTGTTCAGTTTCAATTACTCAAAGGCTGCATTTACCCGCTGTATGAAACAGACCCTGCACCTGTGAGTGGACTGTGCTTAGGGTAGAGACCTTTTGGTAGATGCTCTTTGTCAGACCTTCAGCCCAAAGTGCACGGGAGCACCCTGCAATTTGGAGTATGGGGTAGAGCATTTGGAATCCCTTTGAAACACGAGGGAGCTTCTCAGGCTCTCAGACAGCTTTATGTAGGCCGTTGAGTGCTAGCTTCCCGAATCTGATAGGGGATGTTATGTTGCCTCTCCTCCAGCACTAGCACCCCTGTCCTCAGCCCTACAGTCACCACATATAATGCTCTGGACTGAAAAGTCTAAGAGGTCTCGAGTGTGAGTGCAACACAAGGGGTGCGGAATAGGTAAGTGAGTGAAGCAATGTGAGTAATCAAACTGCACACATAAACACAATCACATGCGGCCCAAGACTATGTGTGATTGTCTCTTGGGGGGTACACTGTGATTTTACCTTTTTCCTCAGATTGTTGTTTTATAAATATTCTATGTATAACACCTTTATAGTCGCTAGGAAAAAATTGTACATGAAGAAACAAGCATCTAAATCTGGTGAGATCTCCTTAACATCTTCGTTGGCAAGGGGCATCTGCCGCGGACTCCTCGAGGCTTCCTGTCTCCCCTCTTCCATCGGGCACCGCAGAGCTCATAGGAGATGAGACAGTTTGAAGGATCAAGGAATGAAATTCCGATCTGTCCTGCCGGCGCAGGGTTTTGTATAGTGTGCAATGTTTTAAATTAACTGCAGAAATTCTGCCTAGCAGTGAAGCATGGAGTAAAATATAGGTGATGGTTTGGTCTGGGCGTAAATAATCTCCTCACATTACAGCGTGAGTAGTTTACAGTTCGATGCTTGGAGCACGGGCATCGATCACGAGCCATAGCCACACACTGGTGTCATTTCCTGGTGCGGCTCTTCACAGGAGAGGCAGGCTGACCACGGAAAGTCTAGTTCCAGGGCTGGCAAGTGATGGCCCCGCCCGGCCCACTGCCTGTTTTATAAAGCCTGCCAACTAAAAATAGTTGTTACATTTTTAAATGGTTGGGGGAAAAGCCAAAACAAGGATAATATTTTATGACATGTGAAAATTATATGAAATTCAAATGTTAATGCCCATAAAGGAGTTTTACTGGGACGCAGCCACCCGTTTATTATGTATTCACTAGGGCTGCTTAAATTGCAGAACATTGTTATAGTCTCGAAGTGAGGCTGGTTTGCTAATCAAGAGGTAAAATTCAGAGGCCATAAAGCAAGAGACTGACAGATTTGATCTCATAAAACTGAAAACCTTCTGAATAAAGTGAAACACCATAAAGCGGTTGAAAGACACCCAGGAGGCAGACCAGGAGCAGAGCTGGCAGTGGAACCCAGGAGTCCCGCCACGTACACTGCTCCCTGGGCCAGCCTCCCCGCCTCAGTTTCATGACTGAAAACAGCAGCAAAACTCCGTGGGCCCCACTGCCCCAGGTCAAGTCAAGTGTGTCCTCCCAGGAGGGCGTGTAAGTTAGCACAGTCATTTTGGCAGTGTGGAGAGTCCTCAGAAACTAAAAACGCAGAACTACTGTGTGATCCCAGTAATCCCCCCCTTCCCCCGCAGATATCCAAAGCAATGGAAATCAGCATGCGGAAGAAATCTTTGTCCCTCCCTATTCGCTGTAGCTTCATTCACAATAGACAAGATATACAAGCAAGCTAGGTGTCCATCAGACAAAAGAAAAAAGGAAACAGTGGAATATGATTCAGTCTTAAAAAATGAGATCCTGTCCTTCCTGTCAACATAGGCAGAACTGGAGAACATCACACCAGTGGAATAAGCCAGAAAGATGAAAACTGTGCTCTCACTCATATATGGGACCTAAAACTGATCTCATAGCAACAGAGAATAGAAAGGTAGTTTCCAGAGGTGGGGGGTGGATTCCATCAAAGGGTAGAAAATTTGCCTGGTGTGGTGGTGCATGCCTGTAATCCCAGCTCTCAGGAGGCTGAGACAGCAGGATCACTGTGAGTCCGAGGCCCACCTGGGCTACATAGTGAGATCCTGTCTCTAGCAAAGTTGGGGGGGGTACAAAATTCCAGTGGACAAGAGGAATACATTTTAGTCATCTACTGCACTGCAAGACAACCATAGCTAATTATGTATAGTGCGTTTCAAAACTGATAAAAGAATAGACTTTTAACATTCTTGTCATAAGAAAATAAATTGGTGAGTTGACTGAGCCTTACTACAGTGTATACAAAGATCAAAACATCACTTTGTACCCCGTAAACATACACTATCAATATTTGTTGATTAAAGTTTTTAAAAGATGATTCTTTTTCTCCCTGAGATTGAACCTAGGACCTTTGCACAGAACTAATTCCCAGGCCTTTATTTTTTTTTATCTTGAGACAGGGTCTACTTAAGTCACTAAGTTGCCCGGAATGGGCTCAAAGTTTCGATCCTCCTGCCTCAGCCTCCTAGAGTGCTGGGATTACAGGTATGCCCCACCATCACTCGTTTAAAGACTGATATTTAAAGATTTTTTTTTTTTCTTTGAAACTAACTCCAAAAAGAAATTCACTGTGAAAGTCTCTTTGTGAAGTGTGACAGTGTGGACAGTATTTACAAGACACCAAACTCTAGCACCCCTTCTCCAGAGACCTTCACGGGCAGGGAACACTTTCGCTGTTACTGCTTCAAGACATTTCTTCCAGAAACAGATAGTGTTGCCCAGCCACTGGGACTGAGGGGATTGTTTGGCTTTATGTTGAAAGACAGCCCAAACACCCTGAATGAGGTGAAGCTGCTCCCAACTGTCTTTCCCCTGGCGTTTATAAAATGTGCTGGCTACTGAAGAAACTGAGGTTGAGAGAGTCAGGCAACTTGCCCAAGGTCACCAGGAACGGGAACCCCCACTCTTTAATTCAAACCCATGAGTTTTCCATTACTAGATTTCTCAAAGTCTGCTTCAAGGACCTCCTGCTAAAATCACAGCTCCACGAGGCTGGGGTGTAGCTTAGCAGTAGAGCGTGTGCCTGGCATGCTTGCGGCCCTGGGTTGGAGCCCCTGCACCGCCTCAAGAAAAGAAAATGCAGCTCCAAGTCCGACCACAGACCGATTGGATCAGAACCTCTGGGATGGGAGGGGCCCTCCACAGTTTACAATCAATCCTCAAGGGGAATCTCATTTGCACTGGAGTCGAGGCCTTAATACCAGCAGAGCTGTGACACGCAGAACTGTCACAACCCACGCCTTTGGCAAGTTCCGGTTCTGTGTGTTGATTTGAAAATGAATCGCTGTAAACATAAAAAACCCGAAAAGCAGCGTTGGTAGTGCCTTGGCTGCCCGCACACAAAAACACCTCTACCTGCCTGAATAGTTTAAGCTGGGGACTCCCAGGGATTTCTTTGCTGGCTTCCACCTTGCTCTGCAATCACCTGAGAAATCGTAAAAATAGTGAAGTCTGGTTCCGGCCCATAGGGGTTCAGACTTCATTGATCTGTTTGTTTGGGGTTTTTTTTTGTTTGTTTTTTGTTTTTGTGGTACTGGGGATCAAACTCAGGACCTTGCGCTTGCCAGGCAGGCTCTTGTGCCACTGAGCTACATCCCCAGCCCAGGGCTTCACTGCTTTGATGCCAAGCCTTTATCAAAGACCTCCCCAGTTGAGGCTAATACGTAGCCAAAGTAGAGAACCTCCGGCTAAAATAATGGTAAGTACACATCAAGTGTAACTTTTGTTTTCTTGTACTGTTGCTAAACTGTTACTTCCGGCAAAAGAGAACAGTTTCTAAAGCTACATTTTTCTGTGTGGCCCCAGAAAAAGCGGCACCTGGACCACCTGATGCGCAAATCCTTAGAAATGCAAATTAGCGAGCCAGACCTACCAATCAGAAACGCTAGGGGCGGGGCCAGCAAACAAATACACCACGGGTGGGACGAATTTGTGAACTAGCGCTCTGGAGAAGTCTTGCACCTGAGAATTGTGTCACTAAGCAAACTGAAAGGGGGCAGGGACGTGACTAGATGTTATCTACGCGAGAGTCTGCTCGACTCACAATCAGGCTGAGAAGGTATTTTTGTGGTCTTTGCTCCCCGGGGCTCCAAGGATAACAGGGTTTAACCCGTTTTCCTGAGTGACTGTCAGCAGGTTTTACCTGGCTTAGTGAGAGGGGCTATTTGGCTTCCTGTCACCAGGTGCTGCTGGCACGTTGGGCCTGTCTCACTAGAGCCAGACACGCTGCAACCCAAACTTTTGGGACCATTTTCATAGAGAAGGGAAGAAGGGGGAGGTTTGGGTCTTGATGTGCTTTTTTTAAAATCCCTGTTTAAAATCCCACTGTTACCTATTTGCTAATCCGAGTTGTCTCTAGCAAGGAAAACACCTGTGTTGACCCCATGCCTGAAGTGAGTTAACCATTTCCTAGCTCACAAGGCAAACCGCTCAGGCCTAACCCAGTTTATCCAACGCACCGACTATGAACGCGTGGCCCGGAGGTCCAGGTGGGTCCCATAGGCACCAGGGTTTTACCTTGTGAAGTTTTTGCAGTTAGAAGCAGACTTTTGTTCTCCCCTATTGTTATGCGGTTTAAAACTTCTACGCCGCAAAACTTTTGATTCCAGAGCCACAGTTAACCATTATTTTCTAGTCACTCGGCGCATGAGAAAGCCATTTCCCCGGAGAGAGACTGAGGGGCGAATCCAACAAGTGTGTAGCTGCTTTGAGTCTCTTGGAAGCATGCTGTTGAAACTATTCTCAAGTGTGCTAGCCTGCCAGGCTGAGCTGACTTCACGTTTTCAGCTCTAAGCCCAGGACAGAACGCTGGATAAGCAAACCATCACACCAGTGAGACTGTGCGTGCTTTGCAAAACATTTTCAAAGGCCGGGGGTGTGGCTGGGTGGCGGAGCGCCTGCCTAGCCTGGGAGGCCTGGGTTCAGTGCCCATCCCCACCAAAACACACCCGTCTGAGGTTATATGGAGCTGCAGGGTGGGAGGGCTAGGGCTTGGCATTCTGCTCCCATTACACCCAGGGAGGCAGGAACCTGCCCTGCTTCCCTTGGGCAGCCCGGCCAGTGCCCTGGCTCCCTAAACCTCCTTTATACTCAGGCAGGGAAGCGGGTAGGTGTTCCTGATGGGTCGCCACCACAGTGGGGCAGGACAGTCGGGCAGAACGGTGCCCCCGAGGTGCAGCGAGAAAGGTGTGCCCCGCGGGAGGGGAAGGAGAATCCTGCCCAAGCCGAGGTCAGAGCTGCTGAGGAAGTTCTTGCAGAAATCTCTGCATGCTCAGCTTTGTTTCCTCGCTGGAGCCCCCAAAGCCCCTCACACCCTTTCTGCCCAGGCCCTGCTGATTTTCAGGACCTGCCTCCCAACAAACGCAGAGAAATGGCCCCAGGGAAGGCTCCTCAGGTAAAATACAGGAAGCCCGCCACCAATTTGTCAGGATGACTGTATCACAACTATTTTATTGGCCATACTTTACCAGCTGCTTACTTCACTGGGCAGCCTGCATTTGCATTTGGGCCTGCCCCACCCCAGTCTGGTCTATGGTGAGTGGCAGGAGAAGGTGCAGGGCAGGTGGGGACCCGGCAGGCCCCTGGTGACGGCCGTGGCAGGAAGACAAGCCACCCACTCACCATATCGGCACCGGTATTGACAGATTCCATTCTTCCCTCCCAGCAGCTCCAGGAAGGAATCGAAGTAGCTGTTGACGGATTCGAAGCTGCCCCGCAGGTGCCGGAGGCCCCAGTCGGAATAAGATTCCTCAGCTTCCGGGCCAGGGTCGCTCTGAGCCAGGGCTCCCCCCAAGCTGAGCCACAGGGCCAAGAAGCTGGTGGCCAGCTTCATCCTGCAGACAGCTAAGTCCTCAGTGCTGTCCTCAGAGCCCAGCCAGTGTCCCAGAAGTCCAGGGACACAGCCCACCCTGCCGGATGTCAGGCGGCACCAGGAATGAGATTATCGGGAACACTCAGTCTGTGTGTTCCCCCAGAGGTGGACTTTAAACACAGCTATGGAGGCTGAGATGAGATCAGGGCAATTAGAGGGCAAAGGTGAGGCAGTGGGAGGGCCTGTCAGAGGGATGGCCCAGAGGAAAAGCTCTTCAAAGTGGAGTCCATGGCCCTAAAGGAGAAGATGTTGGCCAGCTCCTAGGAGGCAGGAGCAGGGAGCCCTGAGAAATTCTATTGTCTTTTTTTGAGACAGGGTCTCACTATGTAGTTCCAGCTGGCCTTGAACTCACTGTATAGCCCAGGCTGGCCTTGAACTTGTGGTAATCCTCCTGCCTCAGCCTCTTGAGTGCTGAGATTACAGGTGTGTGCCACCACACTCAGTTTGAGCCCTATGAATTCTGCCCCCATAGTTTGTGAAACTATTGATCAGTTACCAGTTTGGTCCCACAGGGCCAGCCACTTGACAGGAGAGCTTTCCTGAGGTTCTAGCCACACCCCTAAATCAGTCCCCTCTCTGGGGAGATGCAGGAGGGTAGGTGAAGGCTGGGGTAAGGTCCAGGGTCCCCCGACCCAGAGTCAGGATAAGGTCTGAAGGCATCTGCACTAGGTGCATGTTAGGTAGTTCAGATCAGAGCCCCAGCTTCCACTTGGCCCCTCATGGGCTCGGACTCGAATCCTCCAATCCAGCGAAGGTCTTCAATGTAGCAGTGCCAGGGCTGGGGCATTTGGGCCAATGTTTGCAGCAGCATCTGTGCAGTCAGCCTTGTCAGATCACGAGATCCTGAGAGCTGAGAACAGGGACAGTTCAGGGCACTCAGCTCTCCGGTGGCTTTTCTTTGAGTTACTTAGAAGTCTAGGAGTTGACCAGCAAGACTGAGATTGGAGGCCCTGAGACTGCTGCCTGAAATCTAGGATTTTGCTTATCATCTTATGAGGAAATAGCACCTACAAAATCAGTGGCCTGCAAAAAATGATATATTGGACCAAATGAATCATTTAGCTTCTTGCTCACGTGGCTAGAAAGCCCCATATAAAATAATAGACCAATGAATTTCCTTCATTTTAGATAAGGAATCTGTCTAAAGACTGATTCTAGGAAGGGCAGTGATTAAAACGTGTTCAGACTAAAAAAAGGAAAACTACAATGTTCACTGCCATCCTACATCTTAAAGCATTTATACTTTTTTGATCCACTCTCATATATGTATTAGACATTATATAATTAAAATAGTTCAATGAAAGTGATTTGTTTTTCTTAAGAACACCTGTTTTCCAGTAATCTTTAAAATAAAATAGAGCAACTACCAACAAATCATCACATCAGCTGGGTTCAGGCACTATTGATCCCTCACATGTCAGAAAAGGCAGGGATGAAAATCATTCAGAAAATCCAGGGTATCTTGTGATATAGAAAGTGCTCATCAATAATCATGATTGCAAAACAGATGCAATCCAGATAATGATCTTTAGCAAATCAATGAAGCTCTGTTCCTGTATTTCGTCACATGCCCTTTCCTGGCATCTTAGCAGCTTCCATGAGTTCTTCAAGGTTACAGTGATCACACAGTCGATACCGCTGGAACCCGTGTTTTGAATGTGCAAGTTTGACTCACTAATAAAGGATCATCTGCAGGTCATTGCAAGGGACCAGTGCAACTAAAACTCTACAAAAAGATATCACAGAACCATGAACCTGCCTGACTCTATAAAAACCATTGGAAATGCCAAATATCCATGCCAGTGAAACTGGCATTCCTGGAGCCACTGCTCTGCCTGCCTCTGCAATAAATACCTTGGGAGACAGAAAGACATATAGAGTATGTAGTAAAGGCGCTTACTGGCCAGAAGTATAAGACAGAAATTATGCACATAAAACAATCACAGAGCCAAGAGTAACAGTGATAATTAGTTGTTCAGTTGTTTCCCATGGTTGGGAAGTGTATATATAACCCTTGAGAAAATATGTGCACCCGTGTGATATGAGACGTTTCATATCCAGACATTGCAAAGGTAACGTTACTTCTAAAGAGTTTGTTTAAATCTCTGAGAATTTATTTAACTCCAAATGAGTCAGTTTCATTATCACCTGAGGAACTGTTGGAAGCAAATAGTCCTTAGAGGTGAACCCATAAAAAGAGGGCAGTGATACATTTTTCCGGTCCTTTGGTATAGCTGTTCTGCCCACATCATATGTAATCAGCAGGTTTCATAAGACTTGGGTCCACTTCACTCCCTTCTGCATCAAAACAGGCAAATGATATATATTTTTAGACATTGAGGCAATAGCTAAAAGTGTCAGGTAGCATATTTTCCCCAGCATATTTCCTCAGACATTATAGGAGTAATACATATGTTGAAGATGTTTGTCCTTTCAAGAATGCTGTGTTTATTTGCATAACATGCTTAGTGAACGTGCCTAAAATACAGCGAGCTACAGGCGCTGCTCACTTAACGACCGAGTTCACCTCCCATGAGTAGGCCATCAAGAGGTCACTAAATGAGGAATTGCATATAGTATGTACATTACAGTATTCAGAACAAAGAAATGGTCAAAGGAAATGCCAACTTGATGACTTTGCTTTTATTTGCAAAACTCTTACATGGATACTGGAATGTATAATAAAACAAATCTATAGTACTGCACAGAATAATAAGCAAAAATTGCAGACTGTATAAACAAGGTGCATATACAAAAAAATACATTGAGGTTGTATCAACAAGATGTACAGAACTATACAGAAAAGGCAGGGTGTAAGTCTAAGCAGTGGGTTGTAAGTTGAACAGGTGTTTTAAAAAAGTAGGTTGTTAAACAAGAAATATCTGTACACAGATTTGCGCCATTTCTATGCAGCAGGGAGCTACCATTTCCATTGGAGAAGTGAGAAAACTGAGTGGCAGTGGCTGAACGGTCTGGTCAGCCACATCATTTGTGAGGCCCAGCAAGCCTGTAATCTCCACTAGGCTGAGACAAGAGGATCGGAAGTTCAGGCCCACCCTGGGAAATTCAGTGATTTAGTGAGAGCCTGCCACAAAATAAAAGTAAATAAATAAAAGGGGTTGGGACGTAGCTTAGTGTAAAGGTCCTGGTTCAATCCTCAGTGTCCCTTTAAAAAAGAAAAAAGAGGGGTCTGGGGATATAGCTCAGTGGCATAAGCGCCTGCCTGGCAAGTGCAAGGTCGTGAGTTCAATCCCCAGTACCGCAACAAAAAAAAAAGAAAAAAGAAAAAAAACAGAACTCCAGTTGGCCCCTGTAATCCCACCTACTCAGGAGGTTGAGGCCTCAGGAGCATGAGTTCAAGGCCAGCCTGGGCAACTTAGTGAGACCCTGGCTGAAAAATAAAAGCGGTACTGGGAACATAGTTCAGTGCTTCCAGAGTTCAACCCTCGGTACTGCTGCACACACACAAAAGGCTCATTTTCAAAAAGGAGATAAAAAGTGCCATTAAAGAGAATACATTTTCCTTTAAAAAGATCTTATTTGAAAAAAAAAAAAAACACCAGATAATACTAATACATAAATAGCAATATAAACAAAACTTTAAAATATTTTGATGCCATATTTTATATAACATAATCTTTACTGATATGCAATACCTTTCTTATTCATAAGACTTTTGACTTTCAGAAAGGTCATTTATTAGGTCACCAAAATGTATGCTTTTAGGCCTGTCAGGCACAGTCAGTATAACTGAAAGCAATTACAGGTGCTCTTGATAAACACAAAAACGGCATGTTGCAGTGGTCAGGGGGTGGTGGTACACGCCTGTAATCCCAGCACTCGGGAGGCTGAGGCAGGAGGATTGTCACAAGTTCAAGACCAGCCTGAGCTACAAAGTGAGCTCAAGGCCAGCCTGAACTGCACAGTGAGATCCTGCCTCAAAAAGACAGAAAAAAAAAAAAAAGGCATGTAATATGGGATGATTTTTAATTTTGAGAAGGATCTTTTTGCTGATGTAGCTGTTGGTGAAGCTAAGAGTATTTTTTCATATTTCTAATTACCCAAAATTCTTGGTTGTGATAAAATAAGCATAATTACCATTTTAACTGGTTTTGAGCACTGAATGCAGTGGCTTAAGCACATTCATATGTGGGTGTGCAGCCATCACTACTGTCCGTCTCCTAAACTGAAACAGGGGACTCATGAAATAATAATTCCGCATCTCTGTCTTCCGCAGCCTCTGGTGCTGCCTTACTTCCTGTCCCTATGCATCTGCCCATTCTAGTTTCTTCATAGAAATGGCGTCATGCCACTTGTGTCCTTCCCTGCCTGGCTTAGTTTGCTTAGCATCATGTTTTCCAGTTCATCCACGTTACGTTTATCAGTACTTCGTTACTGTGGATAAGGTCTGGGTGTGCAGATTTCTGTTTGAGGGCCTGCTTCCCAGTTCCTCGGAATGGGCCTCGCAGGGGCAGATGGTAATTCTGTGTGTAACTTTTACTATACATTCTGCAGCTTTCCTCAGTGGCGGCTCCTTTTACATTCCTACCAGCAATGTGTAAGCTCTGATTTCTCCATCTTTATCTACACTTAAGTGCTTTTGATTGATTCGGCAACAACAGCCATCCTAATGTGTGAGGTGGTAGCTCATGTTTTTGATGTGCAGCTCCCAAAAATTAATGATTCAGAGCATTTTCATATGTTTATTGACCATTTGTGTGACTTGGGAGATAAACATCTACCCGAGTCCTTTGCCCTGCTCCCTTTTTGGGGCGGCAGGGATGGAGCCCAAGGCCTCACAGGTGCTAGACATGCACCCTGACATTGAGCTACAGCCCCAGCCCTACTTTTGCTTTCTTTTTTCCTTTTTTTTTTTTTTTTTCTTGTCTTTTTCCAACAGAGTTTCACTACGCAGTTCAGGCTGGCCTTGAACTCACAGCAATCCTCCTGCCTCAGCCTCCCACAGTGCTGAGATTATAGGCATGGACCAACCCACCCAGCTACTTCTGCATTTTTAAATTGGGTTGTCGTCTGTTGTTTACTTTTAGGACTTCTTTACCTAGGCTTAGGGTTGCCTCTGTACTCTTGGTTGTGTTTGATATCCAGAAGCTTTACATTTGGTTGAAATCCAGCTTGGTTTTGTTTTCTCTTCTCTTCCCCATACTTTTGATGTCATATCCAAGAACGCAAAGCCAAGGTCACAAAGCTCCTGAAGGTCTTCCCTTGTTTTCATGAAGGGTTTTGCAGTGTGTGCTCTTATGTTAAAGCCTCTGCTCCTCCTCCTTTTAAGAACATGACAGTTCGCTCTGTTGCTAGGGTCCAGGCTGAGTATCTTTGGGTTTTCTTGACTGGCAGGAATATTAAGTTCATCTTGTCCCCAGCTCCTGTGCAGCCTCAGTCGCCTCTGTACTGAAAGTTCCCTTGGCTTCTCCCTTTAGTCATCACATTTTTAATGTGTAAGGAAGGAATGTTGATTTCTTAGCTTGAGAATTTAAACATGCTTTCTCCGTATAAATACAAAATGTATCCTATTGTCAACTACTCATTTTCCTCAAAACAGAAAAATAAACGAGGCCTGGCTGTCAAGGAATTGTGAAGCTCGAGGCTCTCCCAAATAAATGTGTTGGTTCAGCCATCAGAGATGACAGCCGTCTGGGTCCTGGAACAGGTTCCTGGGTAGCAGGAGGAGAGACGTGTGGCAGATCCGGGCTGAGGGGATTTTTGATGTATGTACTGTTTACACCAAGCCTCTATTGGCTGTAGACAGGAGGGGTGGAACAACAGGTGTAGCAGTCTAGTCTACACTGGTCCCAGATCCCTGCCCAGATGCCACTTGTGGAGAGTCAGCCCATTCTGGTCTTTCCCCACTCAAGGCACCACTTGTAGGGACCTAATCCTGCTAGCTTGTCCCCTTGACCCAGGGAAAATGAGAATGAAAGACAGAGAATCACAGTTTAACATGCAGCCAGTCAGACGGCTCTTCCTTCTGCCATTTGAGTTAACTTTGAAATGTGGTATAAGAAGGGATCAAATCCACTTTTTGTGGATATCCAGTTTTCCTAGTACAGTTTGTTGAAAAGACCGCCCTTCCCACCATGGAGTGGTCTTGGACCCTTGTCAAAATCATTTGGCCATATATAGGTGGGCTCTTTTTTCTGTTCATAAACCAATGCCATACTGTTTTGATTGTTTTAGCTTTATAATAGATTTTAAAATCAGGACATATGAGTCTTCCAACTTTGTTCTTTTTTCAAAACTCTTTTGGCTACCAGGGCCATTAAAATTCCATCAACAGTTGAAGTTCAGGGATACAGAGGGTGGAGTACAGCTCATGCCTACCATGGACCAGAACTTGTTTGTCCACCAACAAAACAAATGCCACTGGGATCTTACCAGGAATTGCATTGAATCTATAGATCACTTTATATAATTCTGTCATCTGAAATATATTAAGTTTTCCAGCCAGGTGTGATGACACATACCTATAAATCTACTCAGGAAGCCGAGGCAAGGAAATCACAAGTTCACAATTTTATGTCCAGCTTGGGCAACAGAGTGAGATCCCCATCTCAAAAAAAAAAAGGTCTTTGAATCCATAAACACAGTATGTCATCTTGGATTTCTTTCAACAATGCTTTATAATTTTTAGTGTATAAGACTTTCACTTCCTTAGATAAATTTATTCCTGCGTATTTTTTGATGCTATTGTAAATGGAATTGTTTGGTGATTTTCTTTTTTTGATCATCAATTATTAGTGTATAAAAATGAAACTGACTTTTTGGTGTTGATTTCATATTCTGAAGTGTTGCTGGACTCATGTTTTGGTTTTAGGGTGTGAGTGTAATTTTAAGGGTGTCCCACGTGTAAGATCATTTCATCTATGAACAGACAATTGTACTTCTTTTCCAATTTGGATGCCTTTTACTGCTTTGTTTTACCAATTTGTGCTGGCCAGAACTGGTGCACAGAAGTAACAAAAGCTGGCAGTGTCTTGTTCCTGAATGCAGGGAAGAAGGTTTTAGTTTTTCACCATTGAGTACAATGTTAGCGATGAGTATTTTTATACACGGCCCTATCATGCTGAGGTTTCCTTCCACTGCTAGTTTCTTGAGTATTTTTAACCACAAAAGGACATGAAATCTGTCAAATGCATTTTCTTAATCAGTTGAAATGATTACGTATTTTTTCTCCTTTAATGTGGATTATTAATTATACTGATTTTTACATATAATGAACCATCCCTGCATTTCAAGACTAAATTTCACTTATATATGATACACTTGCTGTACAGTTTGACTTGCTAGTATTTTAATGAGGTATTATATTCATACTGGGTATTGGTCAGTAGTTTTATCGTATATTTGTTTAGGGACTGAGGTAAAGGCTGGACTCTCAAAATATTAGAAAGTGCTCCTAGCTCTTCAGTGTTTTGGCAGAATTTGAGAAGGATTGGTGTTAATTCTTAAATGTTTTATGGAATTCACCAGTGAAACTGTCTGGTCTGGGGATTTTCTTTATTGGGAAATTTTAGATTACTGATTCAATTCTACACTAGTGATGAATGTATTCAGGGTTCCCATTTCTCCATTACTGAGGCTTGGTAGAGCATGTATTTTAAGGAAGTTGTGCATTTTGCTTAGATTATCCCATTTGTGTATAATTGTTATAGGATTCCCTTATGACCTAATTTATTTCTATAAAATTAGTAGAAATGCCCCCACTTTCTGATTTTAATAATTTGACTCTTCTTTTTTACTTAGTTATTTTAACTAAAGGTTTGTTGATTTTGTTGTTTTTTCATAGAACCAACTTTGGTTTTGTAGATTTTTTCTATTCTCTATTTTATCTCTCTGTTCTAATCTTTGTGATACCCTTCCTCCTGCTAGCTTTGAGTTTAGTCTGCTTTTCCTTTTCTAGATCTGTAAGGTGTAAAATTCAGGTCTGTCCTATTCCTAGTTTTAAAAAGGCTTGACACTGTAAATGCCTCTTTGAGCAATGCTTCTTCCGTGTCCCATAAGTTTTGGTTTATCACGTTTTTGTTTTCATATGTCCAAAGTATTTTCTAATTTCTATTATGATTTCTTTGCTCTGTTGGATATTGAATTCCTCAACTATTATTGCACAACTATTTCTTCCCTCGGTTTTGTCAATGTTTGCTTTCTATGAGCTCTGGTGTTATGTACATATGTGTTTATACTTATTATATCTTTTTGGTGAATTTATTCTTTTATCAATATATAATGTCCTTTATTCCTTATGATAGTTTTTTTTACTTAGGCTCTATTCTGTCTGATATTAGAATAGTCACATTCTTCCCCTGCAACTCCCAACCCTCTCTCTCTCAAGTAAGATTTCACTATGTCACCCAGACTGGCCTTAAATTCCTGATCTTCCTGCCTCAGCCTCCTGAGTGCTGGTGGATTATAGGTGTATGCCGTCAGGCATGGCTTCAGTTCTCGTTTTAGTTACTACTTCGTGGAATATTTTCCTCTATCTTTTGATTTCCAGTCTATTTTTTACTTTAGATCCAAAAGAAGTCTCTTATAGGCAGAATATACTTTGGACGTGTTTTTGTTAAATCCATTTTGCCAACCTCTACTTTTTGATTGGAGAAATTAACCAACCTTCCTTCTTCCCTTCTACCTTCGTTCCATGCTAAGGGCTGAGCCCAGGGCCTCCGGCGGGCTGGGCGGTGCACAGTGAGTGGATGGGGTCCACTGTATGATTTCAAATGCTACAAACACCATTCAGTTACCATCATACGAAACTTGCTTCTTTATAAAAAATCCAACTCTCGCACTGTCTAGATAAAATTGAGAGGTTTATTTATAATTATTATTAAAGTTGAACTGCTGAAACTTGTTTTTGAAACTTTTGACTCGCATTGACGCTTTACACCCCACATTTATATTAAAATTCTGCACACACATGAAAATGGAAAGACTGCTATGTACCTGGTCCTGCCCGTTTCTCATACACTGTTGTTCTGATGGAGGTGAAACATCTAATGATCCCATCTACCAGGGGCGGTGCGCTCCTGAGCCGGTCCCCTGGCGCAGCGCGCTGTGTGGCTGCTTGGGCGCGACGCCCCGCGCTGGGCGTGAGAGCGCGCAGGCTGGTCTTCCGCGCCTCCGCAAAGCTCTGATAGCTGCGCTCTGGAAGCTCTGATCTGTTCTGAGGGCCGAGCAGTTTCGGCCCTGGAAGGAGTTTGCAGATAGAAAGTTCTGGGGACCTCTGAGAATCTCTGAAGGCAGCTGTCTCGGCCCCAAAACATGAGGTTTCTTCGCTCTTCCAGCAGAGGGCGCACTGTTTACAGCCAGTTGCTTCCCGGGCGTGGGTTTGAGCTGCTAGCTTTGGTCTATAGTTGGCCTCTCGCCTCTCTCTTACCCTCTTCCCTGCGGCTGGCTAGCGCTCTGAGAGCCAGCAGCCATGCTGCAAAAACAATTCTAAAATGCCCCCACCCCAGTACTGGGGATTGAACCCACGGCCTTCACACTGACCTACATCCCCAGCCCTTTTTGTTTTGAGACACAGTCTCCCGAAATTGCCCTGGCTGGGCTTGAATTTGTGATCCTCCTGCCTCAGCTTCCTAGAGCGCTGGGATTACAGACATGCACTGTCACACCTGGCTCAGAAGATATTTTTTAAAAAGGTTTAGTAGAAAATATGACCACTTAAGGTTTTGAAAGATCCAACTCAGAGGTATCATCTTGTTATCTTTTGCTTCATTGAAGAATTTCCTTTCTCAGACTGAATTTCTGGTGATTTAAACAGCATGGTTTTGATTTCTATGCTGGCCTAGTAGGTCTGGCTGAGTATAAATTGTTTCTGAGGCTTAAGATGGAAAGCTGTCTTATTGCCCCTCCCCCCCACACACACGGTTTTCCAGGGCCGGGTTGTGAGTGCGTGTGTATGTGAGTGCGTGTGTGTGTGTGTGTGTGTGTGTGTGTGTGCACTCTGCACCTACTGCACTGCATTCTAAGTCACAGACTCTGCTGTGGCTCTGCGAGCTTGCTGGGGACAGGCAGGACCAAGCGGCCCCACTGTGGGTCAAGGTAGGTGCAGAAGAGAGGCTCACCTGGGCCCTGCAGGGAAAGCTACAGGTAGATGGCAGGGAACCCATTCAGGTGGAGACACACAGAAGACTTCTCTCAGGGAGGTGTGGCTTGTTTAGTTCTGCATTCCCGGGGACCAAACTCAGGGCCTTGTACCAGGCTTTAATCATAAATTCCTCTCCTGGAAGCTGGGCACGGCGCTGCACGTCTGAGATTCCAGCACTCAGGAGGGGGAGGCAGGAGCATCACAAATTCTAGGCCAGCCTGGGCTATAGAATGAGATTTGTCTCAAACACCAAAATTCCTCTTCTGGAAGACAGCCTTCCTGTGCCCTGTACGGAGCCAAATCTGACCCATACTTCATGGTTCAAGGCTCAATTTGACTCACTTTTCCTTCCCACTCCGAAGATTGAACCTAGGGATAAGATACAACCTGAGCCTTTTTTTATTATTTATTTACCTATTTGTTAATTTTGTGGTACTGAAGATTAAACCCAGGGCTTTAGCCCTGAGTTGCATACATCTCCAGACTTTTTTCATTTTTTGTTTTGAAACAGGGCTTTGCTAAATTGCCCAGGCTGGGCTCAAAATTGTGATCTTCCTGCCTCAGCTTCCCAGAGAGCCAAGCTTACAGGCATATGCTGCTGTGCCTGGCCCTCACTTTGACTTACTCTTCTTTGAGATTTAGATTAATAATTATAACATCAGCACCACCTCCCGAGCCTTCACTGTATTCGCGGTCAGACGCTGACCATGTTCTGCTTAGGTTCGCTCTGATTCTCAGGGCTCTGCGGGTCAGGCGTTGTGGTCACCACTGTACAGCTGAAGGTCAGGAGGCGTAAAAACAGCCTCACCGTCTAAGGTCAGGTCAAGCAGTCAGCTGGGCCTCAGACAGGACGGCCTCATTCCAGAGGCGCACCCTCCATCACTCCTGGTTACGGGTGTGGCACCGCCCCATCCGCACGGATGGCCGCGCCCCCACCGCAGGCCTCGCCCTCCTCCTGCACCTCGGGGCGGCTGAGCGGACCTGTGTCTGGTGCTGCAGGGGTCACAGCTGCCCGGAAGTGGCCGGTTGTCCATCCTCCGGGCAGCGTCCTTTGCCAGGGCGAGGGGAGAGGGTGCTGGGGTGGTTTCGTTTAACGCCGTCGCTGAGAGCGCCTTGCTGGAGTAAGGGCCGAGCGCATCGCAGCGACTCGCCCGCCCGCCCTCTGCTCGTCTCCGTCCGCCCGCCCTCTGCCCGACCTCCCCGGCGCGCTCCGGCCCCTCGGGCCGCCCCGGGAGGCTTCGGTCCTTCTCTCTGCGCAGCAGCCGGGTCCCCCGAGGCCCTCACTGCCCCTCCCGGTGTTCAGCGCGCGTGAGCACCGCGTGAGCGCCCGGCCCGCGCTCCCGGCCCCGCGGCACACCTGGGACAGCCGGGCGGCTCCGTGCGCCGCGGGCGGGGCGGCGCTGTGGCTGAGGCGCCCGGAGCCCCCCGGGTGGAGCACGGGGAAAGTCCAGAGGCGTTCATCCCGGGCTTCACGGGCAGGCCGAATTCTGGGGCATCCAAAGAAAATCAGGACCCGGATGTGTGTTGTACGTCCGCGTCCGATCATCGGGGTACTGACTCTGAGTTCCTGGAGCCACCACCTGCCGGCCCACGGCTGAGAGAGAGACAAAGACGTTGACTCTCACGCTGTGCTTAGGATAGGGAAGGCGATGCGTGCAGCTTGAAGTCAATGAACTATGATAGAAATGGGGAGGGGGAAACTACTTACTGTTTAGTTGAAGAACTGCATAGCTGAACATCGTGGCACACGCCTGTATCCCAGTGCTCAGGAGGCTGAGGCAGAAGGATTGCTTTGAGTTCGAGGCCAGCCTGGGCTACCTAGTGAGAATGTGTCTTTAAAACCTTCATAATCATCATAATCATTATGTACTGTGAACATGCAATAATATCATTAAAAAACAAAAACAAAACAAAAAAAAACAACTGACTTCAGAGGCCCTGAGGAGAGGGTGGGCTTCAAGAAAGTCGACCTCAGCAATGGTTTTGTTCTTCAAAAATCACAATATCATAAGCACCCTCGGCAGAGTTTAACTTTTGGAATTCCGAGTTGGAATCTCTCCAACTGCAGAGACTCCCTCTTCTGCTCCCCTCCTCTGAGTTCACAGATCACCATCAGAGCGCTCAGTCAGTCAGCCCGTTTCTGTATCTCTGTCTCTCTCCCACATGCACACAGCCTCCCGGCTGCACAGTAAATTTCCCTTCTTCCCCATTCTTACCAAGTCAAGTCAGACTTCTTCCCGGGCATTCAAGCAGCTTCTGGCCCTAGGCTGCCTTTTTCAACCGTATTTTCCACTGCGTCTCCCTGTACCGTGTGTATCAGTGTTAAGTCCCCACAGCCCGCAGCTTTGAGCCGCCTTCCCCTCTCTTTCTGATGCCCATCTGCAGTCTGAGTGTCCTCTGTTCCACAAAGACCATGTCCTTCCGTGTCTCTAGTGACCTGCCACCCTCAGCACCGCCCATGGTGCTGGGTCCTCAAAGCTGGAATTTATCTTTCTCTTCTGAACATAGTTTATTATCTCTACTTTCATAGCACCTTTTTAACCTGACATTATTATTTGTACAGTGTGTCTTTTCAGATTTTTCTTTATACTCAATCATGTAATGTGTCAGTAAAGAAATTTGGGGAGGGGCCCTTTTAATCATTGTTCCTTTTCTTGGCTAAAGCTGACAACTGCTTATAACACTTAGGCACTTGGTTGTGGGGTCCCAATG
>NW_004955437.1:18654180-18680763 GCF_000276665.1 Chinchilla lanigera | reverse complement strand
AAAACAACAATTGATAATTTTCAAACACTTTGTCTGTAATTCGCTAAGCCCCCCTATTACTATGTTATCCTTCTTTTACTCTTTAAAATTAAAAAAAAAAAAAAAACCATTTAGGCACAAAAATTTGTTTAAAATGATTAGGTCAGAAAGCTTATGGGGATGTTGGGCTTGGATGCAACATCATAGGGAAAGTGGCCAGCCCACCGCTGTGGCCTCTTGGTCTGTGACACTGAGGACTGACACCTGAAAACCAGATGTCACCACCACAAAACTGCCAGAGATCTGGTCTCCTCATGTGCAGAAAATGCCATATGTTGCCCTCGGGCGCATTTCCCTGGTGACATCTGGCGGATGCCTACAGTCAAGGAAGTCTTGCAAATATTTTAGCTTTTAGCTCATTAGGGTGGGAAAATGAGAACAGGAATGTCCAGAGTGAGCCTTTCTATATTCTGTGCCACATGGCTCTTCTATTTCCCAAGACCTCCAGAACTATTTTCATGGAAGAAGCACTGGCACTCATTCTGGCCTTATTTCTGACATTAACCAGAATATTTCAATATTAGTTTCACAGTCAAGTGTGGATTTTGCCAGAAGTTTGGGGCAGGTGCCATCAATCAGGTTTAAACGTTTCCTTTCTGTTAGTTTTCACATTGTTTTGGTTTTTTGAATCCTAAATAACTGTCAAATAACCTCCTCTAGCAATTAATGTATTTGTTAACGTTAGCAGTTATTAGCAGGATTTTATTAGCAGATATTTAGAATATTGAACCAGCCTTACTGCCTTGGGATAAACAATACTTGTTTGTGATATTTTGGATTTATGTTTCGTATTGCCTGGTTGTTTGCTAATTTCTTAAAAATAGACTTTACTGAGAATAATTATATGGAATAAAATGCACACATTTTAAGTGTACTATGAAATGTTTAACAACTGGCTGTACCTGAGGAACCATCACCAGGATATAGAACATTTTCATCACATCAAAATGTGCCCTTTCATGTCAGCTCCCACCCTACTGTTGCCTCTAGCAAAGAGTGATCTGTTCTTAGTACTACAGATTTCTTTCTTACAGTGTCATATAAATGTAACTATGGAGTATTTTCTCTTTTGTACCTGGCCTCTTTCACTTAGCATACCTTTGAGAATCATATAAACCCTTGCATATATCACTAGTTTACTTTATTGCTGGAATACATTGTTGAATGGATATGCCACAATGAGTTTATCCATTCCACGGTGGGTGGAAGTTTGAGTTGTTTCCAGTTTGGGGCTGTTAGGGACACTTGTACACAAGTCTTTATGGGTGTATATGGTTTAACTTCTCTTAGGTAAATAACTAGGAGTGGAATTGATGAGTGGTGAGTATATACTTCATAAAAAACTGGAAACTGTGGGCTGGAATGGCTGTACCATTTGTATTTTGACCAGCAGCGTATGACAGTCCCAGTGGTTCCTCATCTTCACCAATACTTAACATTCTTTATCTTTTTAATTTAAGCCATTCTACTGAGTATGTAATAGTATCTTATTGTGATCAGTTTGCATTTCCCTGATAACAAATGTACTTTGCGTCCTTTTGTGTGCTTTGTAGCCACTCAGATATCTTCTTTGGTGAAGTATCTTAAAATATTTTCTCATTTTAAAGTTGGGCTGCCAATTCCGTACATCAGTAATGAACCCACTGAGAAAGAAATTAGGAAAACAATGCCACTCACAACAGTCTCAAAAAATTACTTAGGAATTAATCAACCAAGGAAATGAAAGACCTCCCTCACCAAAACTACAGTACAGCAAAGGAGATCAAAGAGGACATCAGAAAGTAGAAAGACAACCCATGTACCTGGATAGGTAGAATCAATGTTGTCAAAATGGCCATATTACCAAAGCTAATACCATATATAGATTTAATGCAACCCCAATCAAAGTACCAATAGCAGTCTTCACAGAACTAGAGAAAACATTCCTAAAATTAATTTAAAACCAGAAGAAATCTAGAAGAGCAAAAGTAATTTTAATAACCCAAAGTTCAACAATAGAAAACACAAGAGAGGGACTTCCAGGAAGATGGCAGAGTGGTAAGTAGCAGAGGAAGAGCCTCTCTGAGATTTGCTGTCCAGATACTGGACTATGGCAACACAAGGAACACAAGGAGGGAAGTGGATCCCCAGGACTCAGCAAGGATCCGAAGTGAGAACTGAAGCCCATGGGGAGAGTGAAGAGAAACTTCAATGAAGAAGGAGGTGGCAAGCAGCGCTTTCTCCGTGACTTCAAGTTATATTACAAAGCTACTGTGATAAAACAACAGGGTGCTGGCACAAAAACAGACCTGGAGATGAACTGAAGAGGATGCAGAAACAATCCCAGCTACATTAAGTCATCTGATCTTTGACAAGGGACCAGAAGCATACCCTGGAGGAGAGATAGCCTCTAACAAATAGTGCTCAGAAAACTATACAAGAACAAGATTGAATTCAGGCCCATATCTATCACCATGTACCAAAATGCAGTAAAAATGGATCAAAGACTTAAGTAATAAAACAACCTGCTAGAAGATAAAGTAGGTGAAATTCTTGAAGACATAGGCACAGGCAAAGATATTTGTCTCGGTTACTTTTCTCTCATTGCTGAAACAAAATACCTCACACCCAGAATTACAGAAGGAAAGGTTTATTTAGCTCACAGTTTGTGGAGGTTTCAGTCCATACTCAGCTGGCTCCAAGGCAGGGTGGCACATGGCAGAGGGCAACAGTTCACAGCAGTGGAAAACAGCAAAAGCAACAAGAGCAAAAAGGGAGGGGTGGCAGAGAGCAAGCCTCTTTTCTGCCTTTATATTGTGTGCAAACTACCTGCCCCAAGAGCAGGTGTATCACTCACACCCATAATCCCGGCATTGGACTACGGAGCCATCAAAAATCTAGAAGCTCACCACATGACTGCCTGGGACATGCAGACACAAACCACAACAATGTTTTAAACAGAACCCCAGTTGCACAAGAAATAACATCAAGGATCAACAAATGAATTATATCAAATTAAAATCTGTGCAACAAAGAAAACAAGCAATAGGGAGACAACCCACAAATAGAAAAAAAAATTGCCAGCTATTCCTCTGACAGAGGATTAATATCTAGAATATATAAAGAAATAAAAAAAGAGCCCCCCAAAATAATCCAATCAAGAAATCAACTGAAGTGAACAGACACTTCTCAGAAGTACAACTGGCCAATACATACATGAAAAAACGTTCAACATCTCTGACCACAGAGAAATGCAAATTAAAACGACACTGAGCTTCCATCTTACTGCAGAAAAAATAGCTACCATCAAGAAATCAAATAATAACAAATGCTGGCAAGGCTGTGTGAGGTGGGGGTGGGAGCACATTTCTACATTATTGGTGAGAATATAAACTAGTACAACCACTATGGAAATCAATCTGATAAAAATCATCTATGACAAACCAACAGCTAACATCATACTAAATGATCAAAAACTGAAAGCTTTCACTCTAAGATCAGGAGGAAGATAAGGATCTCCACTATCACCACTCTTATTCAGTATAGTTCTGGAAACATTAGCTAGAGCAATTAGACAAGAGAAATAAAAGGAATAAAAATAGGAAAGGAAGAAGTTAAATTATCATTATTTGCAGATGACATGATACTGTACATAGAATCCCCCAAAAATCCTACCAAAAGACTTCTATATTTAATAACCAAATTCAGTAGCATAACTGGATGCGAAGTTAACATTCAAAAATCAATAGCATTCCCATACAGAAATAAAATCACTGAGCCAGGTGTGGTGGCACATGCCTGTAATCTCAGCACTTGGGAGGCTGAGGCAAGAGGATTGCCATGAGTTCAAGGCCAGCCTGGACTACATAGTGAGTTCCAGGCTAGCGTGAACTGCAGAGCAAGACCCTGTCTCAAAAAACCTAAAATAAATAAATAAATAATAACTAGCTAGCTCACTGAGAGAGAAATTAGGGAAATAACACCTTTCATGATAACATCCAAATAAATGAAATATCTAGGAATCAGTCTAACAAGGGAAGTAAAAGACATTTACATTGAAAACTAAAATACTCTGAAAAAGGATATTGAAGAAGATATCAGGAAAATGGAAAGATATTTCTTGTTCTTGGGTAGGAAGAATCAATATAGTGAAAATGGCCATACTTCCAAAATGGTTGTACAGATTTAATGCAATCCCAATCAAAATACTAATATCATATCTCACAGAATTAGAGAAAATTTTAAAATTCATTTGGAACCAGAAGAGACCTAGAATAATAGCAAAAGCAATTCTGGGCAACAAAGGCCAGGCAGAGGGTATCATAATCCCTGACTTGAAATTATATCACAAAACTACTGTGATAAGGCTGGTGCTGCTTGCCTAGCAAGCACAAGGTCCTGAGTTCGATTCCCAGTATAAAAAAAGGAAAAAAACTAATACAAAACTACTGTGAAAAAAACAGCATGGTACTGACTAAAAATAACAGACTTTAGGATCAGTGGAATAGATTAGAAGATGCAGAAATGACTCCACACATACTCAGCTACTTTATCTTTGAGAAAAGAACCAAACATTTTCACTGGAAGAGAGATACCCTCTCTAATAAGTGGTTCTGGAAAAACTGGTTTTCCACATGCAGAAGATTAAAACAAGACCCATAACTTTCACCAGGAACTAATCTAAAATTAAAATGGATCAAAGTTCTAAATAATGAAACAGAAACACTCAATAAGAAAATAAAATAGGTGGAACTCTTTAAGACAGAGGGGTAAGCAAAGCCTTTATGAACAAAACCCAGATCACACAGGAAATACTACAAAGAATCCTCAATGGGGGTCTCATCCTATTAAAAAGCTTTTGCACAACAAGAGAAACTACCAACAAAGTGAAGAGACAATCCACTGTGGGAAAAAATCTTTGCCAGCTGTTCCTCAGACATAGGACTAATATCTAGAATATACAAAGAACTAAAAAGAAAAGACCGCTCCCAAATTTAAACATGCAATCCAAAAACAGCCATCTGAAATGAACAGACACTTCTCAGATGAAAAATTAGAAATGGTAAAAAATATATATGAAAAAATGTTCAACATTACTGGTCATTCCAGAGATGCAAATTAAAACCATACTGAGAGTTCATCTTAGCCCAGAAAGAATAGCAATTATCAAGAAGTCAACCAATAACAAATGCTAGTGGGGGAAAAGCAACCCTTCTCCACTATTGGTGGGAGTGTACGCTGGTGCAACCACTGTGGAAATCAGTATGGAGATTCCTCAAAAAACTAGGATTAGAAGTTCTATCTGACCCAGCTATTCCCCTTCTGGGTCTCTTCCTGAAAGAATTAAAAGCATCATACAGCTATATATGCACACCAATGTTTATAGCAGCACATAAATCTTGGAAACATTCCAGATACCCATCAACCAATGAATGAATACAGAATATGTATGTGGGTTTTTATACACTGCCATAAAGAAGGATAAACTTGAGACATTTCTAGGTAAATGGATGCAACTTGAGTCCACACTCTTAAGTGAAATAAATCAGACAAACATGATTAAGTACCACATAATTTCTCTGGTGTGAGAAACTGAAAGTATAAGGACCATAATGTATAGTAGATCTGGGGAAATGGGAAGAGAATGCTCAACTGTGAAGCGGAACAAGGGAGTGGGTGGGGCAAATGCAAGGGTAAGAAAAAAGAATAGAAGGAAAAAAATGGAAACAAAGGTTTTATAAATAAAGAGCAGTAGGGCCAGGGAGATAGCTCAGCGGCACAGCACCTGTCTGGCAAGTGCAAGGTCCTGAGTTTGATTCCTGGTACCAAATATAAACACATAGATACATACATACATAGAGGCAGAGGGGCTGAATGGAGGGGAATAGGGGAAAAGCAAGGTATACCATGTACAGGTACAAATTCCCTACGATGAATGTTATCATTAAGTATATCTAAAAATGTACCAATAAAACAAACACACAAAAAAACCCCAGAACTTCTTAATACTGGTAAAGTCCAGTTTATTATTTTTCTTTTGTGGGTTTTTGTTTTTGAGTTAAGGCCTCACTATGTAGCCCAGGTTGGCCTTGAACTCAAAATAATCCTCAAGCCTCAACTCCTGAGTGCTGGGATCACAGGCATGCACTGCCATGTCCAGCCTGTGGTTAATGTTCTTTATGTACTAAAGAGTTATTGCCTACACTACACTCAGAGACATTTTTAAATTTTTTTATTGTTTTTCTTGTCACATTCAGGTTTATGATTGTCATGGTTGGTACGCTGTGTCAACTAGGGGAATCTAGAGGTTTGGCTAAGTGACTCAGCAGTTCTATATCCTGGGGTGAAAAGGACATGCCCTTCCTGCTCTAGGATGTTGTTCATTGTGTCACGGTGAGAAGCTTAGAAGGTGAACTATGCGACTCAGCAGGGAGCCAAGGTGCTTACTTTGTATTCTTCCTGACACTGCGCAAGAGGAGGGCATGGAGATTATGTGAGTGCCACCCCCCTGGGTGGGGGTAGCCTGCTTAGGGAGAGGCTTGCTCGCTCTGCAATCCCCGCTTTGCTCATGTTGCTTTGCTGTCTTCCACCTCCATGAACGGTTGTCCTCAGCCATGTGCCGCTCTGCCTTGGAGCCAGCCAAGTATGGACTGAAACCTCCACAGACTGTGAGCTAAATAAACCTTTGCTTCTGTAATTCTGGGTGTCAGGTATTTTGTCTCAGCAACAAGAGAAAAGTAACCAAGATAATAATCCACTTCAAGATTGTTTGTTTTTTGGAAATAGCATGAAATTTGTGGCATGCTATGCATAGGCAGATGGGGGGTAGAGGTGAGAGAGATAGCCAGTTGTCCTAGTAGCATTTTTGAAGACTGTCCTTACCTCAGCGCCTTTGTGGAGAACAAGCTGACCATCTATGTTTGCCTATTTATGGGCTTTCTATTGTGTTCCATTGGTTTGTGTCCATTCTTATAAAGACACATGATCATAACTACTGCTACTTTATAAAATCTTTAAAGTAGGTCATGTAAATCTCCCAACTGTATGCCTCCTATCTGAAATTATTCTGTTTATTGTAGGCCCTTTATATAACCATATAAATTTTTGAATAAACCTATCAAAGGAAAACTTGCTTGAACTGTGATTGGAATTGGGTTGAATCTACAGATTAATTTGGAGGAAATAATGCCAAAACATCTGATCCATGAACATGATATGAATCCTCATGTATTTAGAGCTTCTCTAATGTTCTCAGCATCTTATGTTTTTTAATATATAGCTCTTGCACCTATTTTAATTCCAAGTGTAAGATTTTAGCGGCTGTTACACACATTGTTTTTATGTTTGCATTGGGCTACTGGGATTTGAACCCAGGGCCATGTGCATGCTAGCAAGCATCCTACCACTGAGTTATACCCCACCACAATTTTTCAGAGTTGTTTCTAATCCACTTTTGTATACGACTTTGTATCCTACACTCCTGTTAACCTGTTAGTGTTTAAAGGCTTTATTATAGATTCTGTATGATTTTTTTTTTTTCCAGTACCGGGAATCGAACTCATGACCTTTTGCTTGCCAGGCAGGCGCTGTGCCACTGAGCTAAATCCCCAGCCCCTCTGTATGATATTTGACAAACTGTTTTTAAGGTTTGTGTGTAGATGTCTCCCCAAAACCTCAGGCAGTTTTAGATGGGGCTTTTTTGGAGGTAGCTGAATCTAGACTGTGTGATTGATTCCTAGTGCAATGCTGGGATTAAGGGTGTGAGTGCTACGCCTGCCCTAGGGTGGGCAGCCTGCATACAATGTAAGGGACAGAAAGTGCCTTGTCCCCTCTCCTCCCTTGTTGCTTTTGCTGTCTTCCACCCCAGCTCATTATGGAATGAAACCTCCATAGACAGAGCTAAAAAACACCTTTCTCCTTTCGAGTGTCGGGTATTTTGTCTCAGCAGCAATAGAAGTTACTAAGATACTAGTCATGTTGTCTATGAATGAAGACATTATTCTTTTCCAGTATGCATGCCTTTTCTTTCTTTTCCTTGTTATTGCACTAAATCTCCAGTAGAGCATTAAATAGCAGAAGGAAACAGACACTGTCACCTTGTTCCAAACACAGGCAGAGTATTTAGTCTTTTACCATTTAAATATGATAGCAGCAAGGTTTTGGGGAGAGCCTTTTATCAAGTTGAGGAAATTTGTTTCTTGATTTTTAAAAATCATTGATGGTGTTGAATTTTGTCAAATGCTCTCTCTGCATCTATTGACCATGTACTATTTTCTCCTTTATCCTGCCACTGTTGTGAATTATATATTTTTCTTTTGAATACTGAGGATTGAACCTATGGCATGCTAACACTCAGCTCTGCCTCCTGCTGTTTCTTTTCATTTTGAGACAGCAGTCTTGCTCACTGCCTTAACCTCCCAAATAGCTGGGATTACAAATATGCACCACTGTGCCCACCTATACACTGAATTTTTTTGGGGGGGGGCAGTATTGGGGATCGAACTCAGGACCTTGCGCTTGCCAGGCAGGTGCTTGTGCCACTGAGCTATATCCCCAGCCCAAAGTAGTAAATTATGCAATGGATATTTTCTGTCATCTCTTTTTTTTTTTTTGGTACCGGGAATCAAACTCAGGACCTTGCACTTGCCTGGCGGGCGCTTGTGCCGCTGAGCTACATACCTAGCCCTACAATGAATTTTGAATGTTAAACAAGCCTCATATTTTTGAACTAATCCCAACCTAGGCATTTGTTTATTCTTGCACTAGAGTTGCTCATATTTTGTTAAGATATTTTATGTTTATGAGATATACCAACTGGTTGTTTCTGCCTTCGAAGAGTTTCGGCACCAGGGTAAAGCTTGCCTCTTAAAATGAGTAGAAGGGGCTGGGGATTTAGCTCAGCGGCAAAAGCGCCTGCCTGGCAAGCGCAAGGTCGTGAGTTCAGTTCCTGGTACCGGAGAAAAACCAAAAAAAAAAAATGAGTAGGAAACTTTCCATCCCCTTTTCTGAAGCAATTTGTGTAGAATTGGTATTTTCCTTTACAAATTTGATAGAGTTCACCAGTGAAGTCGTCTAGGCCTCAATGTTGCTTTGTGGTAGTATTTTTAATCATTCCATTTTCCTTGATAAGGGGCTGCTCAGATTGTTTCTTCTTGAGTAGCTTTTAGTAATTTGTCTTATCCAAGAAACTTGCTCATTGCATATAGGCTGTCCAATACGGTGAGCATGTTTGGAATAAACATGTTACTGTTCCATTATTCGGTAGGAACGAGCATTATTTTTCATAAAGATTTGTCTCATGATAATATCTAAAACGTGCTTCATGTCACAGAACCTCAACTTTTGACTTTTTCTTTTGTCTTTTAGAAGTAAAAACAGAACATAAACTTTTGTGTTATTTCATGTCTTAAGATCTAACTATGATTATACACAAATCAAAGGATAAGACTGTTTTGAAAAATGAACCATTGTGTAGTTATTTTGATTTAAATCGATTATTTAAACCCATATAGAACCTACATTGTAACGGTGTAACTACACTTGGCTCTTTAAATATTGTAATAATTCTGATTCTTTGTAGACATTAATTGAATACCTAAGAAAAGGCTGACTTGATACAACCCTCCATAAAAGCACTGAAATGCTAACGGCACCTCATTCTGTATTTAAAATGCTCTACTCTCATCTGACTTCTCACCGTGCTTAGCCTAAAACAAGTTTATATAACAAACAAGCCTATTTTGAAATTATAAAGACTAAATGACAAACTCTGAGGATTTTCTTTCTTCAGGTTTTAGAGTTTGTGGAGTCAGCAATTATCCTGTTTTGTACGATGAATTTGACTTGAATAGCGCTGTACAGGAAATTCGCCAAGGCCCCAAAAGGCAGAAGCTGGAAGATAGAGACACTTTGGGCTCTAGGAAACCAGTTTCCACTTGTTTTGATTGTTTTTAACCTAACATCTGCTAAGTTGTAAAAAAAATTTAACAGTAAAGCAGTCGGTCTTTTTGTGTCACATTTATGCTTCCCTGAAGACTACATTTATACAGAAAATAAACTTTAAAGTTCTCAAGTAAAAGTTACAAAAGAAAGTGGCCAAGAACTTTGCTTGGTTAATACAGTTAATTTTGCAAAACACCATCAGGGTGGTGGGAAAATATCCAAGGACATTATAGAAATACAAAATCTATTTTATTCTGATAAATCGGGTAACTTATGAAACTGTAGTGCCGATAATTCATCCCTTTCTATATTATTCCTTTTAAAAATACCTACTTTTACTATACAAGAAATAGGTGTACCAAAGGAGAGTTTCTTGTATTGCTGGCTATCCAGATTAAAATGTAATCTTTCTATTCTTTTTCCTCGCAAGTTGTATTCCTGACCAAATAATTTACACCCAATTACAAGTATGTGTTTCAGTGTCACCCTGTAAGTTTCCCAGTCACTCGGCTGCTTAGCCACGGAGTTCTGCACGCGAGTTGCTCATTCTGAGCTGCTCAGTTGACGTCTGTGTGGATGTCACGCACAGCAGGCAACACAGTGCCGTGAGGACGCTGTCTTTTCCCATCCCTATACACATACACGCGGATGGAGCAGTTCGTGTGCCACATTATTTCCTGCTTACAGCTCTCCTCAACACTCTCACTCTCTAGTAACTTGTTTTATTCTTACTGAAGAAGGTGGCTGACTGTTGCTTTCATCACTGCATTTATCACTTAGTCAAAGAACCCTAAAGTCATTCCACTCTTTTTATAACCTTACGAAGTTCTTACCTAGTTACCCCATGATTTACCCTACTGGTGAGGACGTTCTGGTGGACACTTGTCGGTACTAAGTTAGTGCATGACAAAACTTGTAGTCTTGAAGGAGAGGCTTAGAATTGGTGAGGAAGCTTACATTTTCTAGGATAGTTCTAACTCATTTGAAAGGTCAGCATAAAGAAAACCATGATGACAACTGGACTCAATGTTTCATACTGGAACCTCCCACCCCCCAACTTTTTTTTTTTTTTTTTGTACCAGGAATCAAACTCATGACCTTGCACTTGCCAGGCAGGCGCTTATGCCACTGAGCTATACCCCCGGCCCCCACACCCCAATTTGGAAAGAAAAATCACCAGTAATGAAAATCTGGAGGATTCTATAAGATCTAATGCTGAAGAGTTTACCAATCTCCATATGTGATTCTGAGCTGAATATAATGGAAATTTGTAAGATCAGGGAATATATAATTTCCTTCTGAAATAGGTGTTTTTTTTCTATTTGCTAAAACATAATGACAATATTCATTTTACATTCTTTGAACCTGTTTCATTTCTACACTTTTGGATCTGTTCTTTCCATCTTACCTAGAAAGGGCGTGTGTGCATCAAGGATTAAACCCCGGGCCTCACACATGCTAAAGGTGTGCGCTCACTGCAGTTACACTTCCAGCCTGAAGTTTTTAAAAACCATCTATGGTTGCACAGTCTGAGTGGGTGATAGTGATGAACTTAATTCTCAATATTTTGCTAAAATATTTATGGTGGAGCAAAGGGTATCTGAGAGGAACTTCCAAGTTCATTCTATACTTGGGTAAAAATAAGGCCTACAAGATCAGTTAACATGTTTAAATTCACATCTTTGTTACTACTCTACCTATTTTTGAGTAGAAGAGAGCCACGACCACCACTAGTGTAATAGCCCCATCATCACGGCAGAGCTGTCTCAAAAGAAAACACCTTCTTTCTTTTTTAGTGCTACTGGAGATCAAATGCAGGGCCCACGCCAGTCAAGCTCTCCACCAAGGTGCACCCCAGCCTAAACAAAGCACATCTTGCAGAGATTTGTAATTCTCTTCCATAACAATGTGGCATCAGTGTGAGTGAAAGCCAAGAGTGTAAACCTAGGTCCTATGTACTAAAGAAGTAACGTAAATTAGAAATATCACACAGAAAACAGAAACATTTTTAAAAAAAGATTTACGATCATAAATAGGTTATTGTTGTCAACACATTTCAGAATTTTTTAAAAAACAAACATTTTGGCTTTTTAAGAAAAAAGATTTTCTTTTAAAATCAATTCCCTCATCACTGAAAGAACCTGTACATTTTTAAACTTCCAGTCTCCTAAGGCACAATATTTAACCAGAATGCCAGTATCACCACCCTGCTGTAGTAAGAATAAGAGGCAAAAAAGCAAAATTTCTGGAAAAAAATCATCAGTCAGTCAAGAGAAAGAGGAACAGACTAACGAGCATGTTAAGAAGGTCTACTGTTGTTACGCAGGACTTTCTGTTTTTAAAAGACTGAAGTATTTTAACTCAAACAGGATTACTTCACCACAGAGCAGCTGTAAGAGAAGAGGATTGGCAAAATACAATGTACTTTCTTTAAGAGGATGTAGGGGAAAACTCAACTTACAATAATGTATGGAGGGGCAAACATCACCTACAGCCCGGATGGGATTCCTGGTTTATTACTTGGGTTTAAGCAGGTCCAGAAAACAAGACCGGGCCAACAGGACCCCTAGCCACCCACCCGGAAACGCCTGCTTCCGCCACACAGCCCGCTCTGGCCCCCCATGCATCAGTCCAGATGTCATGAAATACTAAAACAGATGCTTCAATTATATCTGCCCAACCAAAAAATTGCCTTTGTTATACCAACTGAATTTTTAAGCTTTTTATCAAATGTGGTGATTTAGTGTTACTTGTAAAAGAGAAAACCAACAAACTAAGTGATTGTCCACAGATGCAACACGGGATGAGGTTCATGACTGAATCAATCATGGAGTGTTAGTCAATTGTAAACCCTGAAAGTTAAGACCAGGAACTGTGTGCATCAGACACGTTAGAGTACAACAACAGGAGGGGAGGGGGGCCAGTTTGTCATTCCAGTTCCGACAAGGTGCAGGGTCTTCGAAATTCTTGTCCACGTTCATGCAGCCATTTATTGGATACTGTGGGAAAAAAATACAATAATTATATATTTTTCCTCCCTTCTGAAAGATAGTCTATGAAAAAGTTTCAACATGTATTAAAAGTTCAAAACCAAGCCATATAAAGGTAGATGTTGCTTAAAACTTGGAAACACAGAAAATCTCGTACATATTTGAAATGTACGTATACGTGGACGTAAGTATACACACGTTACGGGGCTATTTGAGTCGATGCACTTCCAGTGTTCAACGTGAGGCTTGAAATGAGACACAGTGGCATTAAGACACAGGTATAGATCACGCAGGACATTTTTTACCTGCTTTCAAAGTACAGCCTTCAAAATAACAAAGACACATAAAAGATGAATGCTCCACTCTACAGGAACAACACTCTGACCTATCACTGCTGTTATGTACCCATGAGGATTCCTTGGTGCCAAGGTACTTTTAAAATCGTACCCCCCAAACTGATTTTCTACTCCATCTCTGGTATTAAAGAACCCAATCACGGGCATGTACTAAATCAAGTAGGTAACTTAATTCTCAGTTGCTCTTTTCTCTTCACCAACCCTTATATGCCGTCTTTACTTGTCAAACCCTGTCGGTGTCCTTACTTGTCTCTCGAATCTGCCTGTTTCCCCACCTTTCTACAGGCTTTCATCACTGCCCACCTCCTCTCCTCATTGTAGCCTGTGGCTCACCAACATTATCCTCAGGGCAGATCTTTAAACCCTGGTGAGCAAGCCTCACTCCTGTCTTAAACAGTAGTGGTAGATACAGCTGGAAAGTGATGTACTGAAATGGACATAACGGGGTAAATATCTGTTAAAATTCATCTGTTTTTCACGGTGCTAGGTGCCCCTTTAATTTCTGCACTCTACGTGCTGTCTAGCCTGACAATTATCTTGGCCCCTGATGTGCCTGCAAATCTTTCAAGTCAAATGCAAAAGGGAAGCTTTGAGGAAGGCTTCCTACTTCGTTCTGGTCCCTCTGTTAGTGTATAGTCTCAGACTGTGAACCACCTGAGGGGAAGATACTGTCTTCTTTAACCGAGTCAGTCTTTCTTGGAATAACAACTAGAAATGGAGTTTTAAAATCTGACATGAAAATTCTGATCTGAGCAATGCAAATGTATATTAAGATCAGGAACTTTTAGCTGGAATCCCATCCAATGTTAATGTCATATTAGGTGAAGCTATGGGAGAAAGGGTGTTTAAAAGTATAGATTAGTTTCAAAATGAAACAAATTATCCAGATGCAGTGGTGATACCTATAATCCCAGCACGCTGGGGGTAGGGGTAGGGGGAATGTGGCAGGAGGATCAAAAGTTGGAGCCCAGCCTGGGCAACTCAGAGACGCTCTCATAATAATACATTAAGATGGGTGGGGATATAGCTTGGTATAAAAGGCCCTGGATTCAATCCTGGGGATTGAATGAATGGTGGCGTTCTTTACCAGGAAAAAAAAAGACAAAAATCACAAATTCTTATTGAAAATGCAGGAGACAGTTACCCCATTTGTTTCCAACTAGCACTGGACAGGCCGCGTGCCGTGTGCTATAATCTCCTTCTCCACTGGCGAACAGGTTATACCAGAAAACAGCAGTTCCCTGTGAAGAACAACTCAAAATTACCACAAATAAAATGTCGCTTTATCATTTTCCACAGTCTACAAATGCTGTTCCCTCCATAGTAGCGTTATATCTTCCTCTAATTTAACTCTAAAAGTGAGTATCACTTTAAAAAGTTGATCATATGAAAAAGTTAGTACCACAAAGCTGCTTGATAAAAAAATGAATGTTTGCCAAAACAAAGATAGCAAACCTAGCAATAGCAATATGGACGGAAAAAAATCATATAAAACCAATTTACTAGATAGCCATAATAAAATATACCATAAAACCCAAAGCTTTGTCTAGAAATCAGAGGTAAGGTCCTTAAGGATACTACATTTTAAAATGTACCTAATTCATTAATTAGACCATGAAATAGAGGTCTGTCTCTTCTTCTGAGACGGGTAAAACAGAGACAAAAAACAAAACAAAATCTCCCTAACAAACCACACTTACTTTTTTGGGCCAAACACTAGCTCCTACTTCAGGAAAAACAGTGGCTCCTCCTGCAGACACATCGCTCATCTGTAAGAGAGAAGGTATTATTCCTGAAGGATTTCATATGCAGGATTCATCTGGAATACTAGAAACACATAGGCTTCTGCTTACCCAGTTGGGTTCCGTATGCTACTCAGTTTTCAAAAACAAAACAAAACGCTTTTTAGGTTTATATGCATAAATTGAACTACAAAAAGTAATGATTAACAAATAAAAAGGAAGGGAGATGGAGATGTAATTCAGGATAGGAACTTCTTTTACAGCTAGAGGGAAAAAGAAATGACTTAAAACTAATATACCAAGCAACAGAGGTATAAATACGTGTTTTACTAAACTAAAAGGTAACTGCCATATAAATTTTGGCAAAAATTTTCATGTTTTGTTCATTGGTAATCTTCAGCATCTAGAAAAGTAATTCAAGAAAAGGAAGTGTTCAGTACATAGTTCTATAAATAAAACTTAAAATAGAGGCAAAAATGAATGAAAATTAGCTGTATCATTTCTCATGCTAGGGAATCAATGCATATTAAAATTAGATTAAAAGATTAACTAGTCATACAGATAACTCAGAATAAAAACTCAAATCCGCTAAACCAACTGAAAGCACACATGCACCAAAATAAGGCAAAGGAAGCACACAGTGAAGATGCTTTAAAAGCAACACACACAGAATACAGACTGCATCACAAAACCCAGCTGCTCACTATAGAAAGCTGCTTCTAAAACAAGTGACTTAAAAACACTGAAAAGATAAGATCTGTCAGGAAAATGCTGTCCCCAAAGAACACAAAACAGACCTTCACATCAAATACAGTTTAAGTCAAGGTAAAAAGCATTAAATGAAGGATATTTTACAGTAATAAATTTATTTTACAGTAATAAATATATAATACTGAGTAGCTAACAGCTGTTAAGCAATAAGAAAATTAACCTTGGTGAGATTTAAAAGTTATACATAATCGTATGTGGCCCATGGGAATAGTATAAAGTAATAAATATTAATACCAAACTAATTAAAATGCTATGTAATTATTTTAGGAAAATAGGAAGGGTGTAGGAAAATAGGAAGGGTGTATACATTGAGGAAAAGAATAAATCTAATATATGGGTAGTAGACCAAATAATGTAACACCAGTGGTTCATAAAGCAATGTAATATGTGAAGAAATGGTTTTTCATATATTTATTTGCCATTTGTATTTCTTCATCTGAGAAGAGCATATTCATCTCAGATATTCACTTTTGGACTTGGTCTTTGAATTGGGAGGGGTCTGGTTTTTTCAATTATTTTTATGCTCTAGATTTAAGTCCTTTGATGGACAACTGGCTAAAATTTTTTCCCACTCTATGGGTTGCCTTTTCACTCTGTTGGTGATTTCTTTTGCTGTGCAAAAGCCTTTTAGTAAGATGACATCCCAGTTGTTGATTCTTTGTAGTATTTCCCATACAATCTGGGTTTTGTTCATGAAGTCTCTGCCTATACCTATGTCCTCAAGATTTCTACCTATTCAATCTTCCAGTAGATTTAGTGTTTCTGTTTTAATGTTTAGATCTTTGATCCATTCTGATTTTAGTTTAGTGCATGGTGATAGACATGGATCTAGTTTTAGTCTTCAGGATGTGGAAAGCCAGTTTTTCCAGCACCATTTATTAAAGAGGCTATCTTTCTTCCAGTGAACATGTTTGGCACCTTGGTCAAAGATAAGGTGGCTGAGTGTGTGTAGTGTTGTTTCTGCATCTTCTAATCTGTTCCACTGATCCGCAGGTCCGTTTTTTTTTTGCCAGTACCATACTGATTTTATCACAATAGCTTTGTAGTATAATTTCAAGTCAGATTGTGATGCCCTCTACCTTGCCTTTGTTGCCGAGAATTGTTTTTGCTATTCTAAGTCTCTTCTGGTTCCAAATGAATTTTAGGAGTGTTTTCTCTAGTTCTGTGAGGTATGCTAATGATATTTTGATTGGGATTGCATTAATCTGTATAACAATTCTGGGAGTGTGCCCATTTTCACTATATGAGTTTTTCTATCCATGAGCAAGAGTTATCTTTCCATTTTCTGATATCTTCTTTGATCTTTTTCAGAGTACTGTAATTGTCAATATAGAGATCTTTTATTCTTCAGTTAGATTGATTTTCTCTTTTTTTGGATGCTATTGTGAAGAGTGTGGTTTCCCTAATTTGTCTCTCAATGAGTTTGTTGTTTGTGTACACAAATGTTATTGATTTTTGAATGTTGACTTTGTATCCAGCTACACTACTTACTGAATTTGGTTATTAAATCTACAAGTCTTTTGTTGGAGTTTTTAGGGTCTTCTATGTAAACAATGTCATCTGCAAGTAATGGTTATTTAACTTCTCCCTTTCCTATCCTTATTCCATTTCTTTCTCTTGTCTAATTTCTCTGGCTAATGTTTTCAGAACTATGTTAAATAGGAGTGGTGATAGCAGGCATCCTTGTCTTGTTCCTGATTTTAGAGTGAAAACTTTCTGGTTTTGACCATTTAGTATAATGTTAGCTGTTGCTTTGTTACAGATGATCTTTATCTCAATCTGATAAAAGTTACCTATTCCAATTTTCTATAGGATTTTTATTGTGAATGAGTGTTGGATTTTGTCAAATGCTTTTTCTGCAACTGTTGAGATGATCATGTGATTTTTGTCTTTGGCTCTGTTGATATGGTGTGTTATATTTATTTATTTGTATATGGTGAATCTTCCCTGCATCCTTGGGACGAATCCTACTTGGTCATGGTGTATAATCTTCTTGAGGATTTGCTACATTGTTTGCCAGTATCTTATTGAGAAGTTTTGTATCTATGTTCATTAGGGAAGTTGGCCTGCAGTTCTCTTTCTTAGTTGGGGCCTTCTCTGGCTTTGGTATCGGGGTAACAGTGAATCCATCAGAACCTGGGCTTTTACTTGCTGATAAATTTTTAGTTACATTTCAACTTCTAAATAACCTGACTGATACCAGGTTTTATATCTTCTTGAGTCAGTTTGGCAATTCATATATCTCTAGGAATCTGTCCATTTCTTCTGTGTTTTCCATATTAGAGTACAGGTTCATGAAGTAGGTATTGAAGATCTGGATTTCTGCAGGATCCACTGTGATTTCCCCCCTTTTCATTCCTAACTGCTTGAATCTGGGCTTTTCTTTCCTCTTTTGATGAGGTTGGCTAGGGGTTCATCAATTTTATTTAATCTTCAAAGAACCAACTCTTCAACTCATTCATTCTTTGTATTGTTTTCTTAGTCTCAATTGCATTACTTTCTGCTCTGATCTTATAATTTCCTCTCTCCTACGAGCTTTGGGTTTGATCTTTTTCTAGAAGTTTGAGGTTTGACTTTAGGTTATTTATTTCAACTGATTCTGTTTTCCTGATGTGATAATTCATCATAATAAATTTCCCTCAGAGGACTACTTTCATTGCATCCCATAAGTTCTGGTATGTTGTATCGACATTATCACTTAATTAGATAGTATTTAATTTCTTCTTTAATTTCCTCTGTGACCCACTTGTTTAGGAGGTGTGGTTTAATTTCCATGTGTTTATGTAGTTTTTGTGGTTTCTTTGGCCACTGATTTCCAATTTCATTGCACTATGGTCAGATAATATGCATGGGATGATTTCAATTCCTCTGTATTTACTTAAGTATGTTCTATGGGCTAACGTGGTTTACTGTGGAGAACACCCCATGTGCAGCTGAGAAGAATGTGTATTCTGATGTTATGGGGTGGAACACTCTGTAGACATCTAAGTCCATTCACAGGTTTAGTTTAATTCTGATTTCTTTGTTGATTTGTGTCTAACTGATCTAACTGTGAGAGTGGGGTATTAAGGTCCCCCATTACAACTGTGTCCAACATCCTTGGTCGTACGAGAGATGCAAATTAAAACAACACTGAGATTCCATCTCACTCCAGAAGGAATGCTGTTATCAAGAAATTAACCAATAAGGGCTGGGGATTTAGCTCAGCAGCACAGCGCCTGCCTGGCAAGCGTCAGGTCATGAGTTCGATTCCTGGTACCAGAAAACAAAAAAACAAAAAAACAGGAAAACAAAGAAATTAACCAATAATAAACGCTGGTGGGGCTGTGAGGAAGAAGAAACCCTTCCCCACTGTTGGGAGTGTAGACTGGTGCAACCACAGTACTGAGATTCCTCAAAAAACTAGGATTAGAGGTCCCATTTGACCCAGCTATTCCCCTTCTGGGTATCTTTCCAGAAGAATTAAAAACATCATACAACAGCAATATAAGTGCACCCATGTTTATAGCAGCACAATTTGTAATAGCTAAATCTTGGAAATAACTCAAATGCCCATCAACCAAGGAATGGATTAAAAAAATATATGGTCTTTTTATACAATGGAGTACCACTCAGTCACAAAGAAAGATAAACTTGAGACATTTATAGGTAAATGGATGCAACTTGAGACCATATTCATAAGTGACATAAATCAGACTCACATGTGTAAACATTGTATTGTCTCCCTGGTGTGAGAAACTGAAAGGGTAAATAAAGACCAAAATGTACAGCAGATATTGTGAAATCGGAAGAAACTGTTCAACAGGAAAGAGGAACTAGGATGAAGGAAAGGGGAAAGGAAAGAAGAAAGGAAAAAAAAAATGCAAGATAGTTATACTACTAGTTTTTCTTAGTTCAATGAAAAGAAAGATTTGTGCCAGTATTGTTTGGAGAATTTTTTATGCCTATATCTTATACTCTGAGTAACTACTTTGAAGATAACAGTATGCAATGTATTAACTATTGTTATTCTCCAATTATTTTGTTATGAAATTTTGTTTTTTCCATAAAATAAAAAAATGTGTGAAGAAACAAACGCAGGAACAAAGGAAACATTAGTGGTTCTTAAACATCTGAAAAGATGCTCTATCTCTCTAACAAGAGATACACAAATTAGAACCACACCATCACTGCCAACTTGATAAGTGACGAATACACAGACCAAGACGTAAACTGCTACAGCTCTCTGGAGAACTCACGTCTACAAAGTACACAATCTTCATAGCAAAACTGTACCAGCTTCTCTCCTGGTTTTCCCTTGGAAATTAAAAAAAGATTTTGAATCTTAGTAGTGTACCTCATACTCTTTTGGAAACAAAACTGAGTTGTGAGGGGAATGGAAACAGGGAAAGTAAGAAAGAGATATGGAGGGAAGGGAAGAGGGTGAGAAGGTGCACTGGAAATAGGAAAGGAGGCAGAGAGAAGGGGAGGATATAGACTGAACGGAGAGAGAGAGGTAGGGAGGTACTACTGATAGCAAAGAGACACAGTTTCATAAAATTCACCTGGTGGTAAGACAGAGGAAGGATAATAAAATGCGTAAAATTAAATCTAGATATAAAACACATCTTTCTCCAGTACGTCCTGATCTGTCTCACCCTACATGCTCGTGGCAGGGCGGGAGCTGGGGACCGAATCCAGGGCCTTATGCATGGTAGGCAGACACGCTCTCTACCACTAAGCTACACCTTCAGCACTGCATCCTCTCTTTACATGACACTGACACGCATCCCACATGGCAGTGGGCCTATGTTACATCACCTTGAACTCAGGTGGACCTTTGTAAATGCTACAATTAATAGAATACACCAGGAATTACACTATATGACTTCTGAGGGCAGGTCATAAAATGCCATGACTTTTGAGTTGTTCCTTTGAGATGCTTGCTCTTGCAATACAGTCACGACGCTGTGAGGAAGCTCAGGCCACAAGGATTGGCCAAGACTGTGGGTAAGCCGGCTGACAGCCAGCCTCAGCCTTCAAGAAGACTACACCACCAGACTAAATGCAGGACAGATCTAGAGCAGGAATCATAAGGTGAACCCAGTCAACCTCACAACCACGACAGATGACACTACAAGGATCATTACTTTAAACCATTGTTTTGGGATGATTTGCTGTGCAAGCAATGGAAAACTGGAACAAATTTTATGATTGTAACAATTTTGAAGTTGGAAACAGATCTCGGTGGTAAAGTATGTGCCTACTGTTGGTGATGCCCTTTGTTTGATGCTCAGCGCCACACACACAGAAACTAGGTAGTTTACATGTACCAATACATTAATAATTTGTAAAAGTTAAGATCATACTGTTGTAACTTTAAAAACCATGAGGATGGTTATTGTTAGAGGGACTTCTAAAGTATTCAAATGTGCTATTCCTTGACTTGGGTGCTGATTACCAGATGTATTCACTATTCTGATATACTTTAATAAAAACTTAATTCAGAAGAAAAGTTTACTAAAATAGTATGTGTATGTACATATAATGTGTACGCAGATATACATATTTGAAAATATGAATGATCACCTCCACAGAGTGGGCTCTCAGTAATTTTAATTTACTTCTTTAGCTTTTCCCAAGTTTCTACAATGAACACCTGTATTCCTAAATTTTAAAAGTGGCAAATGGAAAAAAATTATTAACTCCTTTTACTTAGTCACAAAAAGTTTAAAGTAGAATGTTAATAGGAGCTATGCTGAATAAACTTCACTGAACGCATCAAAATAAATGAATCATGTGATGAAATCTCGATTTAAAAATTGTAGCCGTCACTTACATAAAATAGCCACGTGGCAATTCTGTTTCCTGTCCCCAGTTCTTTGAAGGCATCTGGTTCATCTTTCTGTGAAAAACAAAACCCCCCAACAAAGTCAGTGGTATAAAATCCAGTAGCTACTCCAGTGACAACTAAACATCAGTAGCAGTAAGTTAAAGAATATGCCAAAAATAATCCCAGTAGGTTCCCATGTAATTTATAGACTATTGGCAACACTAACCACTCAAGTACTTGCTGACTGTTGATTCAGCTTGTACAATGGATATTTTCTGACACAATTATCGGGGGGGGGGTGCGGGGAAATAACCAGATTCTTAGCCTAAACAAGGAGAACCACTATCAACTAACCACAGACTATTTTAAAAGTTAATACCTACAATTTTAGCTTCCAAAAAATAAGACACAAGAGCCACCTCTTAGCTACATTCATGAAACTTGTTCACCATAGGTGAAACTTTTACAATGAGGTTTACTTTCAACTCAAATATTTAGAGTTATTATGACTTTCTTTTGGACAGTCAACACTTTAATCATGCTGGAGACTTCATACCCTAAGTCTAAACTAAAATACCTCTTGGCATTAGCCAGGAAACTATCCAGAGGTCCTTGAACTGAACTGTGGTACATTCATACCATGGCGTACTACTCAGCAACAGACAGAGCTCACTACTGGTGCACAGAAGAACTTGGGTGAACCTCAAGACCATTGTGGTGGATGAAGAAAGACAATCTCAAAAGATACAGGCTGTACGGTTCTATTCATGTAGCATTCATGAATTAACATTATTAAAAACAGAACAGACTGGCTATAAGAGGTAGGGATGGGAGGACAGAGGGTATGTGGGATTCTGCAACAGAATCTGGTGACAGAATGATAGAGCTTGACTGTGGTAGTAAGTACATAAAGCTACACATGTGACAAAACTGCGCGGAAACAAATGAAACACGAATAAACTCTGTGGCCAATACCGAATTCCTAGTTTGACAGTGCACTACAGTTCTGCAAGGTACTGATCCTGGGCCAACCGCGGGAAGGTGTGTGGGACCTCCCTGCACATTCATTTTGTTACTTCCTATAAGTCAGTATTTATTTCAAAATAAAAAGCTAAAACAATACAATTTAGTTTTGTTACGTCAGGGTTGTCCCTGTAGTCTTTCACATCATCAAAACTCCTCTCACATATGTAACAGTAAAATCTATTCTTTGCAGGTCTTCATAGAAAAAGAGCCCAGGATTCCAGGACTGAGCCATGAAAGGGTTATTACACAATACAGACTGTGTTTTCTTTCCAAAGAATCTATCCTTCTTTAATAATGGTAATAATATAGCTAGGCTTGTGGTGCATGCCTGTAATCCCAGGACTTGGGAGGCTGAGGCAGAAGGATCATTGCGAGTTCAGGACAAGCCTGGGATACAAGGTGAGGTCAAGGCCAGCCTGAACTGCATAGTGAGACCCTGTCTCAAAAAGACAAAATAATAATAAGAGTAATACATCAAGACCTTTATTGAGATAATGTAGTGTATTTGTTAGAATTTTAAGTATAATAAACCTTAATTAAGATTTAGTAATATCACTTGTAGCTGAATATATTAAGTAAAAAGACAGCAATATTTATTAGTCTTAAACCAAGAGTCCCTGTCTAGCAGCACAAACTTTTAAAGAACTGTTTTAATATTCCCTACCCTACTCTCTAGAACAGTACTTTTTACATCTTTTGTTTTTCTTTTTCTTTTGAGATTGTCCAGGCTGCTCTGGAACTCCTGGATTCAAGAGATCCTCCTGCCTTAGCCTCCCAAGTTACTGGAATGACTACATATGCACCACTGCATCCAAATTCTTCTGTATTTTATCTTCCTATCTCAAAATGTAGTCTGGTAATTGCTTCACTAATTCATCTGTTTCTAAACTGTTAACTTATCCATTACCTTTTAAATATCATCAATTTTTTTCTTTAAGAATTTTCTAGCCAGGCATGGTGGTGCACACCTGTAATCCCAGCACTTGGGAGGCTGAGGCAGGAGGATCTGTGTGAGCTCGAGGCCAGCCTGGGCTACAAAGTAAGCTCAAGTCCAGCCTGAACTGTATAGTAAGACCCTGTCTCAAAAAAGAACAACAAAAAAAGAATTTCCTTTTGCTTACTTTTCAAATATGCTAAATCATTTTGACAGTATGCTGTTTTTGTCCCACCCTTCCCCACACACACATATTATGCACTTACTTTTGCATTCTGTGACTGATTTCTATAGTATCGGAAGTCCTAGAGATGTCTAAATACATTGGTTGCTTCAGTCTTACCAACAGTGCCTTATTATTAGTTAATGATTTCTAAAAAATGAGTCCATGTTTAGCTGAGAATGAGCTAAATATCTTAGAATGAGAAGCTTCTCTTCAGGGAGGATGTGTTTGTTTCTGCAAGATTAAGAACCACTATCAGCGCCTGCCTGGCAAGTGCAAGGTCGTGAGTTCGGTTCCCAGTACCAGAGAAAAACCAAAAAAAAAAAAAAAAAAAAAGAACCACTATCAAACTGAACAACTTTTAATTTCTTCTCTTCCAGAGTAGTAAAAATTCACATCCAGGATCACATGAGGGCAGGCCTATCCTTTAAAACTCTCAGAAGCAGCACACACACATACCTACCCCGTGATAGAAACAGACTGTTCTCCTTCAGCTC
Source organism: Chinchilla lanigera (assembly GCF_000276665.1). NCBI lineage: Eukaryota > Metazoa > Chordata > Mammalia > Rodentia > Chinchillidae > Chinchilla > Chinchilla lanigera. The sequence continues at coordinate 18,656,452 of NW_004955437.1, read as the reverse complement.
CTGCCTAAAAGCAGATTATTTTCAAACTCACCCTTTATTCACAAAGATGTCACCCTTCTGGAGACTCAGATGTCATGCATGAGTCTCAGGTTCAGCACACTGTAGCAGCTCTTCTCTCAGAGCCGGTAATCCACTAAGCCCCAGGTTCCTAGAGGAACGTGCCCCCAGCCTCAGCTTTAATTTTTCCCTCCTTCAACTGTCTAATTTTAGGCTCTGGGTCTCTTTGTTCAGTTTTGTCTTTAGCTACATCCTTTGCCTGCTTCTAGGCTTACTTACCTAAGCACCTTAGCTATTGCATACCCAGGTGTTTTTTACTGCTGAAAGGCTTCTGGAATATCTACTTCCACAAATTTCAAAAAGGCTATGAACTTTTAATACCAAAAGACTTTAATACCTTGACTTCTGTGCTCATCTCTACATTGTCCCGTTTTAGCAAGAGTCCTACCAAATCAGTGCTGCCAGGATCCCCATCCTCAGTATCTGATCAACCTTGATACCTAATCAGGTTCATCTCCCACTATCCCCAGGGAACGTATGCTCTCCCTGCCCTGACTGCAACAAGAATCCTGTTAGGTCCAGGTAGCCAGAATCCTTAGGCTTTTGGGTAATTTTTCACTTACTGATTGCCTCCCTGCTCCTTGGTTATAAATTCCTACCTGTCCTTATTGTATGTGAAGTCAAGCTTAGTCAAGTGTTAGCAAAATTTTTTTCTTTAACAGTATAATGCCTACATTTCAGTGATTGGCCGTGGTCTCCATTTCTTTTACTTACCCGTGCAAAGTCAAAATGAGGTTCATATTGTCCCCCAACTCCATAATTTGCTACCTGAAGGGAAGAAACAAAACATGAATGAAAGAGCTGTCAAGATTATTACTCAAAAAAACTATGAGTCCTATTTTGGTCTCTTATATAGTTAGATGCTGCAAGAGAAATGAAGAAGTATTTAATATCAATGAGAATTTCAAAGAATGTGGAGATGGAAAATTGAGGATAGCTATGATATGCTTTTTCTTTAGCAAATATTTGGAGGATATGTATTTCCCTAATATATAACTTGAAGTAAAATCCTGAGATTTCTATTTTCACAGTTACTTCCTTTGGAATTTAAATAAAATAAAAATGGGGGGAGGGCACTGGAGAGTGAACCCAGGGTCCTGTGCATTCCAACCTAGCATCTTCCACTAAGCTAAATCACCAACCCTTCTGTGAGGCAGGGTCTTGCTTAGTTGCCCGGGATGGCCTCAAACTTGTGATCCTTCTGCCTCTGCCTCCACCTCCTGAGGACAAATTATTCTTAATAAGTTTTCAAAAAGAGGAAAAACTCTATTTCTCAGTATTTTTAGTGTTTTAAACTGCAACTGACGAGTGTCACTGCCAAGATAATGATGATAGTCACATAAAAATAATGAAGCTGGACTCCCCCAACCTCATAAAACCATATGCAGAAATTAACTCAAAATAGATCAAAGGTATCAATAGAAGTATAAACTATAAAACTTTTAGGGCCAGAGGGTCAGCTCAACAGTATAGTGTGTGTTTAGTGCTTAAGGTTGCAGGTTCAAGCCCCAGCACCAAATATAAAAACTGTAAAACTCTTAGATGAAAAAACATAAGTGTAAATCTTAGAGACTTTGGATTAGGCAATGGTTTCTTAGACATCTAATCAGACTTTACCAAAATTAACAAGGTAAAAAAAAAAAAAAATCAAGGCCCAGGGATATAGCTCAGTGGCACAGTGACTGGTCCTGAGTTTGATTCCCAGTACCAGAAAATGAAAAACATTAACAAGTTAGCCACCTGATCTTTGACAAAGGTGCCAAACACATTCAGTGGAAGAAAGCCTCTTTCATAAATGGTGCTGGAAAAACTGACTTTCCACATGCCAAAGATTAAAATTAGATTCATTTCTTTCACCATGCAGAAAATGGATCAAAGATCTAAATATTAAAACAGAAACATTAAATCTACTGGAAGGCAGAAAAGGTAGAAATCTTGAAGATATAGGGGTAGGCAAAGACTTTTTGAATAAAATCCTGATCGGACAGGAACTATCACAAAGAATCAACAACTGGGATCTCATCTTACTAAAAAGCTTTTTGCACAGCAAGAGAAACCAGCAACAGAGTGAAGAGACAACCCATAGTGTGGGAAAAAGTGTTTGCTGGGTGTTCCTCAGACAAACGATTACTATCTAGAACATATAAAGACTTCAAAAATATCAGACCCCTCAAATTTAAAGACCCAATCCAAAAATGGGCATCTGAGATGAATG
>NW_004955437.1:18621657-18653505 GCF_000276665.1 Chinchilla lanigera | reverse complement strand
GGACTAGAGTTCCATTTGACCCAGCTATTCTTGGTATCTTCCCAGAAGAATTAAAAGCATCATACCACAGTGATATATGCACACCCATGTTTACAGTGGCACAGTTTGTAACAGTCCAATTTTGGAAACAGTTCAAATATCCATCAACTCGTGTGTGTTGGAAGCAAAACTGTCTATACCTCGGGTATCTAGGACAAGGCCACCACCTCTCATGAGTTTGGCAGGGCCCCAGGAAAAGCGTACACGGCTCAGGGAGCTGTTGCCTTAGTGATTTGACCTTTGCTTGGTAACAGACAGTTTTCTCCTTTGTTTCCTATGTAGCCACCAAGACTTGCTGTTCTGCAATAGATTAGTTAGATTTTCTTCCTGTCCCAGATTCTACCCTCCCCTTAAACTCTCCATAAACTTATTCATATGCTGATTATATAAATAAATGTGCTGCGGTGTTAGACAGCTCCTTTCTCCCATCAGGAAAGAGCGCTTCACCTGACCTCAGCCTTTGTATACTGATTCCTGTCTTTCTTCATCCCCCACTATCCTCCAGAGTTTCATGAGCTGTGCTGGATGTGGCAGATGTGGTTTGTTTTTTTTTATACAATGGAGTACTACTCTGCCATAAAGGATAAGCTTGGGACGTTCCTAGGTAAATGGAAATAAACCAGACACACTTTTGTAAATACTGCATTGTTTCTCCGGTGTGAGAAATAAAGTATAAATAAGGACCAAAGTGTGTAACAGATACTGTGAAATGGGAAGAAAATGTTCAAATGGAGTGGGGAAAAAGGAAGGAAAAGAGGAAAGGAAAGAAAGGAAAAGTAAAAAAAAAAGTGAAAAAAGAAGGAAAACATGGAAACAAAGCTTTTGTAAATGGGGAGAGGAGGAGGGTTTGAAGGGAGGGTAGTGGAATGTGGGAAAAAAGTACCAGTGCTCTATAATATGAGTGTGATCACTATGTATATCTAAAATGTACCAATAAAATCTGATTAGAAAAAAATTAACAAGTTTTGTGCCAATGGGTACCATCAAGAGAGTGAAAAGACAAGTCCCACAATGGTAGCATGTATTTGCAAATCATTTACACCCAACAAGGATCTAGCACTAAGAATATATAAAGAACACTTACAACTTAACAGAAAGACACAAAATACAATTTGAAAATGTTTTTTGAATACTTCTTTTTCAAATAAGATCTAGAAATGACCAATATGCACATAAAATGCTCAGTATCTTTAGTCATCAGGAATATGCAAATGAAAACCATAATGAGATAGAAACTTCAATCTCACTAGAATAGTTATACTAAAAAAACAAGAACTGGACAACAACAAGTGTCTACAAGATTGCAGTGAAACTGGAACCCTTATGTACTGCTGGTGGGGATTATAAAATGGTACAGCCACCTCAGCAGCTCTTCAAATGTTAAACACTGAGTTACTATATAAGCCAGCAAATCCACTGTAGGAGTGTATACCTAAAGAAACTTAAATGTTTGACACAAAAAAAACTTGTACATAAATGTTCACAAAAGAATTATTTTAAAAGATCAATATTCAACTTTATCACCTGACAGGCAGACAACCTGGGGAATGAAAAACAAAATTAGTGTACTTAATCAATGGTGCTGTCATGCATTTTACATTTGCTGGTACCTTTATATTCAACAGTCTCACTGTGTAGCCCAGGCTGGCTTTGAACTCAATGTTCCTGCCTCAGCTTCTGAGTGCTAGGATTACAGGCACCTACCACCATGCCTGGCTCTTGACAGCTCATGTTTTGACAAAAAATGTAAACAGTCACAGAATTATCACGATTTCTTCTACTGATTATTAAAATTCTTTTGCATGGTTTCAGCTTACAGGTCACTTTTTACAGTCCCAAACTACAATGCAAGTCAAGGACTACCTATTCAGTGTGAGGAAATCTCACCAGAAGCACCTCTAGAAGTGTGAAAATAACTGGAGGCCTACCTGTAATTCTTCTGCTGTGGACACATCTAGTCCTGTTAGATCTTGTATCCTCATATTAATTCGAGACACCACAGGGTTTTCATAGCCAGACAGCCAGGCACTAAGGACATGACCAAAAAATAGTTTTACTAATATTATTTTATTACACGAAGTCAAATAGCTGTAATTAAAAAAAATCATAATATAGAGGCTAATAAACTTTTAAAGGCGTTTAGTTGATCTGCTTGTTTAATGTGATTTTTAGAATAACGAATATTGTAATTTTTAGAAGATGTCACAATTTACAGTTAGAAGTTGGAAAGGGAAAAAATTAATGTCAATATAATTTTTCTATGAAAACAGGTGGGTTAATGAAAGCTGTCTAAATAGAGGATCTCTTTCTTGTGATCCCCCCACCCCATGAGGTCTTAACTATCTGGCTCAAGTGATTAGCTGGGTCTGCAGAAACACTCAATGGTGCCTGGCTTACACTAAGAATTTCTAAAAGTTCTAGACAAATACCTTACAAATGAAAAGCAACTATTCTTTCTACATAAGGCACAGAAACTGACTGGGTACAGGTCACAGGGTCTTCAGCCTGATCTATCTAATGCTAATAATATTTACAGGTAAGACGTTCATATGTCACCTGATTAAACAAAAATAAATTTTATAAGTGCACACAGATGAACCCACTAAAGTGGTTATAAAGTATTGGTAAGGATAGAGCTCTCATACCTTGCTGGTGGGAATAAAAAATAGTGCAACCACCATGAAAAACACCTTGGCACATGACCAAAATGTTAAAACAGTTACCATACAATCTACCAATGCTACTTCTTGGTATATACCCATGAAAAATAAAATCATGTCCACATAAAAGCTTATTATAGAAATGCTCATAGCAGCATTACTCAGAGCCAAACAAGTAACAACCTAAATGTCCATCAATTGATAGAGACCATAAAATGTGGTATATCCATAAATGGAATATTATTACACCACAAAAAGGAACGAAGTACAGATATAACATGGATAGAACCTTAAAAACATTACATTAAGTGAAAGGAGCTAGACATCAAAGGCCATAAGATTCCACTTATATAAAATATACAGAACAGGTAAATCAATAGACACCAAAAGTAGATTAGTGGTTGCCAAGGATGGGGTGAAGGGTGGGTGGGGAGTGACTCCCAGTGAGTTCAGAATTTTTTTGGGGGGTGACAAAAATGTTCTGGAATTGAATATGTGATTGTTACACAACTAAAGACTGAAATGACTGAAACATACATTGTAAAAGAGTGAAATTTACTATATGGAATTATATCTTCATTTTTAAAGGTTTTTTTTTTCATTTTAAAGGTTTATATATATACTATATATATCTTGATTTTTAAGAGGGCACCCCCAGTGTGAGGGCCTGGGTTCAATCCTTAAATAAACAGGACCCCCAAATTCAACTGTATCTCTTTTACATATGCTCTTGTTCAATCTTATCATCTTTTTTTAAAAAAATTTCTTCCCTTCAATCTTTATTTTATTTTATTTTTGTCTTTTTGAGACAGGGTCTCACTATGCAGTTCAGGCTGGCCTTGAGCTCACTTCATAGTCCAGGCTGGCCTCAAACTGGCAACAATCCTCCTGCCTCAGCCTCCCGAGTGCTGGGATTACAGGCATGCGCCACCACGCCCGGCTCCTTCAATCTTATCAACTCTGGTTTTTTTTTCCTTTCCTTAAGCTGTCATTCTATGGTTCATCACTTCAACAATTTTCTTGTTAAAAGCCTAAATTTAAACATGATCCCAAATGAATGTCTCCAAGTTTATACTCATGACACTAGTAGGACAGATATGTGCCACTAAAAATTCTGAACACCAACTTCAAATGGTCCTCACGCTCATTTCTTTCTCTACTCTGAACCCTCTCCACTCAGAAGATAACACGTGTGCTACGTCACAGAGAAACCGTGTAACTCCCTGGCATCTAAAGCCACCTGCTCCTTGTAGTTCACTTTAGTTCCATTATTCTAGTATGGATAGAGATTTCTCTCCATTGCCTATGGCCAATCCTCTGAGTCTATCCCCTCCTGCCACCTCAGGAACCACGTATCACTGACTAGCCCCTCTCTCTCTTATCTGATCAACCTCCTTCTCTTAGTAGTTCTTCCTACAGCTTTTAATTAGGCTTGCTCTTTCCCTCAATAAAAATAGGAAATTCTTTCCCACAATTCTCTATGCTGCCAGTTACCGAACTTTCCTCCCTCTTCACTCCAACTTTTTCAGACTCATCTCCAAACCCATTCTAATCTAGCTTTAGACCCTTATCACTCCACCACAACTGCTCTTCCATGCCACCAAATTAAATGGCATTTTCCAATTTTCATCGTATTTTTTGCTTTATTGATGTTTGACAATATTCATTCATTCTGGAAGCTGTCTTCCTCAGACACTCATTCTCCAGGCGCCCTTCAGTTTCTGCCTGTGTCTACTCACTATTACAGCCATGGAGCCTACAAGCCTGGCACATAGCAGATGCTTAAATATTTGCTGAATGAACAAACCCTGCAAACTTCTTAAAATGAATCCATGATTTATCCTATTTTGCCAAAATTGTCCCTTTGGCAGTCTCTTGCAAATTCATCAAGACTGCCTAAGTACATTCTTTGGAGTAACAGAAATGAGAATCAAAGAATTTTACTGTTGTAAAGAATACAATTGATACATATACTAAGAATTCATTTTTCCCAGTCTGATGAAGCTCCCCACACAACTAACCTGGTATGTTACGTCAACATACTGTACTATCTTGTTCTGTCTGGCAACAATCTGACAGGTTTTTGAACTTTATAGGCAAACTACTAGGGATGTGGTTTTTAAAGATAACCACAATGCATGATTGATAAGTATTCTAATAAAGCTTCAAACTAAATACACCCTGGTAAGATAAGTACTCCTAGAACCTATTAACCAAAGAGAACCTGACTTCTACCTGTTATCTTCAACTATTCTTGCTAATCTATTCCTTGTTAACGCCTGATTTTAACTCTTCTGCCCAAAGTCTCCTGCTACCAAGAAAAACTCAAGTTTTGCTATTCTAGAAAATTATCACTCAACTCTCTCACTTCACTCCTTTGAAATTAAAGAAGCAAAAAAGGTTTGTTACATTCAACAAATCGTCAGGGGACACTGGATATCCAAATGCAAAGAAAAAAGTTGGACCTCTAACTCACGTTGTATCTTTAAAAATTTATTCAAGATGGATCGAACATCTAAATATCAGCACTAAAATAATAAAAGTTCTTAGAAAAAAACAGAAGAGCTCTATCTCTCCCCCCCCCCCCATATAGTTGCTTTTGCTGTTTTCCACTGTCATGAACTATTGCCCCTCTGCCACATGCCGTTCTGTCTTGGAGCCAGCTGATTATGGACTGCAACCTCTACAAACCATGAACTAAATAAACTTTCCTCCCTTAAAAAAAAAGAAAGAAAAAAACAGAAAAATAAAATTCTGTGACCTTAGACCAGGCAATGGCTTAGGTAGGATATCTAATAGGTACAGCTGAGCATGGTGGCACACACCTGTAATCTCAACTACTCAGGAGGCTCAGAAGGAGGATCACAAGTTCAACATCAACCTGGGCAACTGAGAATCTGTCTCAAAAAATAAAAAGGGCTGAGGATGGATGTAGCCCAGTGCCCGAGTACTTGATCAGCACGGGTGAGGCCCTGGTTTTTAAAAAGATATATATGTATGCAGGAGCATGCACCTGTAGTCCCAGATACTCGGAAAACTGAGGCAAAAGGATCACTTGAGCCCAGGAATTCCAAGCTAGCCTGGGCAACACAGAAAGATCTTGTCTTGAGAAGAAAAAAATACGTAATATACAGGCAACAAAAGGAAAAAATATAAACTGATTAAAATAAAAATTTTTGTGCTTTTTGTAAATCAAAAGTCAGATAAAAGTCTCATTCCTAAAATATATAAATTATTGAACTATTACATTCAATGAAAGACAGCACAATTTAAAAACTGGCAAAGAATCTAGGTAGGTATTTCTCCAAAAAGATATAAAATGTCCAAGAAGCATATGAGAAGATGCTTGGTATCATTAATCATTATGGAAATACAAATCAAAACCACTACGAGGCCAGGCATAGTGGTGCCCGTCTACTAGTCCCAGCTGGCTGGGGGGCAGGACAAACACTTGATCCCAAGAGTTCAATGCCAGCCTGGGCAACATGGTGACACCCTATTTCAAACAAAACAAACTCCTCCCTCCAAAAAAAAAAAAAAAAAAAACACAATGAGATATTACTTAACTCCTACTAGATGACTATGTTCAAAATGAAAGATAATAAACTGGGCACAGTTGTGCCCACCTGTAGTTCGAGGCCAGCCTGAACTACATAGCAAGAACCTGCCTCAAGAGACAGACAATAATGTGCTAACATCCCTACAGAAATCAGAAACCTGACACAGCACATTGCTGGGGGCAATGTAAAATGGTACAGCCACGCTGGAAAACAGCCTGGCTGTTTCTCAAATGATTAAACAGTTACAATATGGACCAGCAATTCGACTTCTAGGTGTATATATCAAATTTAAATGTCTGTTCCTACAAAAGCTTGTACATGAATGTTCACTGCAGCACTATAGTAATGGAAATTTATGTATATCTTTGCATATTTGTGAGATTATCCCTGCAGGATAAATTCCTAGATGTGGAATTGCTCAATGATCTTTATTTTTTTATAAATTGTCAAGTTACCCTGTAAAAATGCTGCAGTGATTATACCTGCCCATTTCATAAGATCCTCGCCAGTATCAATCTTTTTATTTTTTGTCCATCTTTGAGACAAAAGTGGTTTTAATTTCTTAACGTGTTTTCATTTGCATTTCTTGTTATCATAAAAGAACTCAATAAAAGGTTTGGGTGGAGCAGTTCAAGCCAATGATAATTATAGGTTTAAAAGACTGTCATCTTACGGTGGTTCTGTTGTCATTGCAGCAGAAAATGATTCTACTGCTGCATGGGAAGTCCTTTCACTTACTCTGACTTTTACATGAAAATCCAGTAAGATTCTTCCTAACTATAGGACCATATTCATTTAAAGCACTTTATTAATCTGGATCCCACTCTTAAATCATTACTGGTAATCTGTCTTCAGTGACCTTATTGTAAACCTACCACGTAGTCTATGAATTTAGTTCTAAATGTACATTGTTGTCACAGTGCTAAAAATCCAATAGTGACAATTATACTGTAATTTATGTAAACTGCCTATTCTTCTCTGCATTATATCAAGTCCCCAAAAATCGAGGTTTCTGCCTTCCAGTACCCACTGCTTTAATTAAGTTAGAATCTAAAGTCACAGCATTTACTTTAACAGGAAAAATAATTAGAAAATCATTTCTTTGGTATGCACAACTATAACAGAAAATTTCAACCAAGTTATTCAGTGTTTTCCCCATAAAACACATATAGTATTTAATACAAGGAGAAAGAAAAAAACCCTCTTCCTTCAAATAACTGTATGTATGTGTATGTGTGTGTGTGTGTGTGTATATATATATATATATATATATATATATATATATATATCCCTAACTTTCATTAAAAACTATTGGAAAATGGGACGAACAAGGGAGGAGGGAGAGGGAAAGGAAGGAAGGGCTAAGAAAAAATAGAAGAAAAAAATGTAAACCATGCTTTTGTAAGTAAGGAGGGGAAGGCCAGCTGTGGTGGCACACACCTGTAATCCCAGCACTTGGGAGGCTGAGGCAGAAGGATTGCTGTGAGTTCAAGGCCAGCCTGGGCCATAAAGTGAGTTCGAGGCCAGCCTAAACTGCATAGCAAAACCCTGTCTCAAGAAGACAAGAAATAAACAAACAAACAAATAAATGAAGGGAATGAGAAATAAAGATGCAAGATATATTATGTACAGGGATACAAATTCCCTATGATGAATGTTACTATATATGCTAGTTACCAAGGGCAAAATCTCCAATAATTCCTTTAGTGCTCAGTCTTGGATAATTTTACAGTAAACCTGTAAAGATCATCCATTTCATTTATTTCAGTCTGAGAACCACTGTTCAATCCAGAGGAGAGCAGCGTTGTCAAAAGCTATGTCAATTTTTAAAAACCTGAAATCATTCAAAACTATTTGTATTTGCTTATATATTATAAAATACAATTGGCTGACCTTGAACAACATAGCCCTAGCTGGCCTCAAACCTGGGGCCACCCTTCTGCCAAAGCCTCCTGAGCACTGGGATTACAGGTGTGAGCCACCACGCCCAGCAGTTAAACAAAATCTTATGCATAAATATCGTATTTAGGAAATCATTACTTTAGAATAAAAAAATGAAAACCATTTGTAAGAATAATTCACCAAAATCAAAGGAGCTTTTCTACTACTTTAAACAGACTATTGTTAATTTGTATCATTATACATATTACTTAACTGGATTTTACCAGCTAACCTAATGAACTGTCTTTTCAGAGCACGTAATTCAATGTTTATCTTTCAAAAGCTAAAACTGCACTTGTTTAATCTAGCCAAAGTTACTAGCTTTTCCATTAACAAGCTGTAATTAATTTTTAATGTTTTTTGTTTTTACTATTAGAAAAGACAGAAATGACTTGCAAAAAGTTAAAATAGTTGTTAATATAAATAAAAACCCAGGCTGGCCTCAGATTCCCAGGCTCAAGAAATCCTCCTGCCTTAGCCTCACAGCAGGATCTATCACACCTGCCTTAAACTTTTGCTTTATGCTCTTTAAAAAAGTAAAGAATCTCTACATGTAGTTTGTCAAAGAAAGTTCCATTTGCTGGGGTAAATTTTTACTGAAGCTTATGTAATCATTCAGAAATTTCTCTAAACAGAGATATTTTAAATTCTCTTCTGGAACTTTGTTCAAAATACAGATGTTCCCAAAGCAAAAGGGATTAAATTAACTGACATCAGAACACATAATTTTCCATTTTGCATTTGAGATGGTCTTTTATTAAAATTTATAAGGGAAATATATGTCAACATAGCTATTAAATTCTGAAAACAGTAAAAACTTTATTGTTAAAATACATTCAACATTTTAGGGTTAAAGTTCCTTCATAAACAGGGCACAGCAGCACATGCCTGCAACCCCAGCTACTCAGAAGAATCTCAAGTTCAAAGCCGGCCTGGGAAACCAACCTGTCTCAAAATATAAATAAAAGAAAAAGGAGTGGGATGCAGCTTGCAATAGAACACTTTGCCTAGCACAATCCCCATTACTACAAAAAAGGGGTTTGATTTTGGAAGAGAGTAAAAAATAACACTGTAGAATGGGATGGAAAATAAGCTCAGGCTTACCTTAGAATCAGAGTTACAGTGCTCCAAAGCACTGCACATCATATCTCAAAACAAATCTGTCCACACTGGTTTCTAGAAAACCTTACCAACTATTAGTAACCCTTACAGGTAATTGTGCCTATGATTAAATCAAAATCATACTATGGCAAATGTAAGTTTTCTTTATGTCTTCTGATAGGTTCAGGACACTCTACTCCAAATATAGCACCTTGAAATTTCAGCAAACATCAGAAAGAGGAAGGTGTCTCAGATCTTCTTTCCTCAAGCAGGCCATAAAAAAATTCTATGACCTTCCTCTGAAATAGAAGGTAAGACTTTCATTCCAGAGGTGCCCTTCCTACTCCCAGGGGAAGGGAACAGCACCATCCTCTGAGACACAGGCATCAAGAAGTATCTGAACAAACAGGATTGCTAAATGCCTTTCACTTTATTAACATTAGATCACACCCTCTGTCTAATCATACTTTTGAATGACAGCATAAAAATACAGATTTCTCTGAGTTTTTTTTCCACTCTTCATTTCTAAAAGCTCTCTGCCAGGTGAAACTTTGAATTTGTAGATTTTTCTCTTATTATTATTATTTTTTCAGGATAGGGATTTCAGCTGAGGAAAGGGTTTCACTTAGTGAAGGGTGAGAAAAAAACTTTTTCTTAACATGGCAAGAGATCAAGGGGTGTATACAGCACAGACAGAAAATTAGAATATATATACAGTGATGTTTAAGGTTTATATATCAAGGACATGTGATTTCACCCCTAAAAGGGTAAGAGAATACTGAGTCCATGCAGTACTCTGTGTAGACTTCATAATACTTTTGCTATGACTTACAGCAGTAATCATCACATTTTTGAGAACTGGACCAGGTGGCACATGCCTATAATCTATCTCAGCACCATGGAGGCTGAAGCAGGAAGATCTCAAGTTCCAGGCCAACCTGGGTTATACAGTAAGTTTAAGGTTGGCTTTAATTACATACAGAGACCAGGTCTCAAAAAAACATTTTTTTTTCCTTTGAGCATCTCCTAAAGTACTTGTTAAAATCTATGTACTTCTTCCATAATCTTCTAGCTAACTGAAGTTTTTCTAACCTAGTTTGAAATGATTATATATTGTCACAATGAAAATATTGGTAATTTATGGAAAATAATTATTTTTTAATGTATCCAGTGGAATCTAAACACCATAACAACAAAAGCAGATAATCCACCATTATCTGCTTTAAAATATAAGCAATAAATCTTAATACTCGAAGATTTTACATCATTTTCTTTTTTCCCTTGAACTTGAATTTTCTTTCCATTCTTATCCTAGAACAGTGGTTCTCAGCAGAAGTGGAAGGGTAGAGCCCCTGGAGGTGAATGCAGGCAACGTTTGGAAACATTTTTAATGGTTACACGTGAAGGAGGGATGCTGGAACATCTGCAGGTACCAGAGACGCTGCTAAACACCCTCAGTAGCTCAAACAGCCCTCAACAACAAAGAATGATCTGATTCAAAAGTCAGTGTTCTGAGACTGCGAAGTCACCTCTTAAAGTGATACATTTATTTGTAAATAAGGAGGGGAAGGGGGTTCAAGGGAGAGGAGGGGAATTGTGAAAGGAAAGAGGAATCAAGATATACCATGTACAGGTAAAATTCCCTATGATGAATGTAATCATTATGCATATCTAAATTGTACCAATAAATGTAATAAAAATATTAAAGGAAAAAAATGATATATTTTTATACCTGAAAGTCTTCTACTCATCACCTTATATTTCTCTAAAATAAAAATATTTATATAATTGACAAAAATACAGATTTTCTATATCATAAAGGCCTGTTAATAATGTTATTACAATTATTAGTACACATTAATCTAAACAAGATTGATTAAACCATCACTATCAAATATAAAAAGAGAAAATACATTTAAATGTTCCTAATGAGATGGATGGGGTTTATATTTATTTGAATTAGTTGTTTTATCTGTGGGTAAATATTAAGTTTAAAATAAAACAGAATTGGGCTGAGGATGTAGCTCAGTGGCACAGCACCTGCCTGGCAGGCATGAGGCCCTGAGTTCAAATCCCAGGACCAAAAAAATAAAATAAAATAGAATTTACTGCAATGATATTTCTATTTTCATATTCATAAGTAGAGAATCTTTTCATATGAATAAGTCAATGAAAAAGGACTTCTATAGTAATAATGTCACAATTCTGTGAGCTCTTCCTAAGTTATGTACCTGAGTTATACACCATGGTCTATTTTAAAAATTACTTTAGTGATCTATCAGCTAAAAACCTAGAGTATCTTCAAACATTGCTAAATCTGAAATTTGAAACTGACTGACTTATACAGTCCTTCCTCAAGGAAGTTATTTTCTTCATATCGACAGCTACTGGAGACCCAGAGGTTTTAACCCTGGCTCTCCAGCAAGGCCTCGCTCCGTAAAGCGTCTTTGGGAACTTCTTTTCCTTCAGTATGAGCTCACTCAGCAGAGTTTAAAGAGCCCCACCAGGCATTCTGTAACCTAATAAAGTACTCTGGCGGTCTAACTCCCCATAACCATGTCTGTTTATTAGTTCATCATGAAAATTCAAGCGCTGGTGTCTTCAAATACCTACATCTAACAGTTTGGGTCTCCGAAACCATATCATGAACTTTGTGGAAATTAGACCCAAATATGACTCAAATTCTACCTTACCTCTTAGATACTCTGTATTGTGCTGTGGTCAACTTTCCAGTCTCAGGGTCATGTACTGTAGCTCGGCTCAGCTACAAAAAAAAAAGAGAAAGGACAAGGACTTACTCTAGTAGCAGGCAATTTGGGGCTTTTGTTGTTTTGTTTTGCCAAGCCACAGGTGATTGGAAGGATTCAGGCTGCTCTGGATGGCAGGTAATGGTTTCAAATCAGCAAGAATGTTTAGAGAGGTGGCAGTAAGAACAGCCACTGCCAAGTTGAGAAAAATGGGTTGACAGATTTTGGCTGTAGGTTTATTGTCCTTTCACTTTTTTTAAGAAAAGCATTTGAAGCTTTATGTAAATGATACATAGCACTGGGTTTCACAGGAGCTTTCCCAGATCTAGAAGTTAAATGTTCTTTAAAATTTGGGGGAAAAATTAGTCAGAAGTTCATTTTTTAAAAACAGATAAAACTTTTTTTCAATAAGCAAAGTAAAAGACAACTAAGTTCAACAAGGAAGTTTTGGAAGACTGAATTCAGAAGTACAATTCTTTCCATTGCCAACTTCTGAGTCAGCAAGCTTGAAAAAATAAAACTCCAACAGAAGGAGTACAGATTATTCCATAATGACAATGATAAGACATACCAACAAATGCCAGGATCACTGCAACCCTTACAAACGTGAGAATTGCAGAAGCACAGACTATTTTCAGATTAACCAGGCTGCTACTTTTTATTTCCCCCTTTGACAACAAAGGGGAAAAAGAAAACAAACGTCAGGCTCTTTCCTAGATATCCAATACTTGATCTTAAAAACAAAAAGCATATTAATTTGCTAAACATAACAGACCAGTTAAAGATTAAAAACAGAACTTCTAGTTAAAAGAAAAAGCCTGTGAAACACAAAGCAGTTTATCCATGCGTTATTCTGTTCATGGGTAAAGTGGTGATTTGAGCTGGAGACTGAAAATGACCTATTTCCCCTAAATGAATAAAAATTCCTGTAGGATGTACAAAACACTCATTAGAGGGCAAAATATGCAGCATACACATCTCTTACCTTTTGCTAATTCTGTAATGTACCGTCTCCAAGTCTCCTGTTATTGGGTTTGAAATGGTGGCTCGCCTCAGCTGTGAAGCCAACCATCAAAATAGTTGCATTACAAGACAAAACATGAATCACATTTATCCAACCAGTCAGAATTCTGGTGTTTTGTTTTAACAAAGGAAGGTGAATAGAGGAAATAACTCCATGTGTTTCCAGTCACCTTGGGTTGAGCCATGAAAGCCAGTTGGTTTTTAGGTATTGTGTTTTGTTTTGGTACTGGAGACTAAACTCGGGGTCTTTGCACTGAGCTACACTCCCTAGCCCTTTTTAAAATTTTTTTTGAGACAAGGTCTCACTAAGTTACTAAATTGTCCAAGCGGGGCTCAAATTTGTGATCCTCTTGCCTCAGCCTCCCAGAGGGTTGGAATTACACTGTGTACTACCATGGCTGGCTAAGGTTTTTACATTTTTTTAAAAAATGCCATTTTTGTATTACCATGAATAGAGGGTATATTTTAAATTTCTGAAATTTTAAAATTTCTTCCAGTAGTTAAGAGGATATGATAACAAAAAAAGAAATTTCTAAAATTTTAAGTGTAAATTGTAACAACAGGAATGTAATATAATTGATGATCTATTCCAAAACCTCTAAGATTAAATTAAAATTATTTTTAAGTTAGAACTGTGAACAAAGGTTAATACTACTGAAAATTATTTTGAGGTCAACCTTTTCTCTCTTTAAGATATCCACTCAATAATATATCTGGTAAAATAATCTTGGATTGAGCAGAAAGGCAAATAAAAATAATTCATCAATGTTTAAAAGAACAGAAAAGACATGACAGCCAAGATAATAATTTCAAACATTTTTAAAATTTCTGACGTTAACAAAAGTATGAAATTTAAGGCCACTTAACTTATTGATCACAAAATAATCTAAATTGAGGAACCTCCTCTCACGACTGAAGTCTTTAAATCCAGAGACTAATTCTGAATGAAAACAGTAAGGTTCTGGCTTATGAACATTCGAGCTGCACACTTTGACAAGTGCACTGTGTAAGTCTCACTCTGTCAGACTTTGGAAAAAACGTCAACTTATGAATGTTCTACTAAAATGCAACTTGTTCGCAAAACAATTTGGTAAACTAGGTTTACCAACCACAAATAAAGGATTCAAACAAGAATATCAGAATATGATATCAGTAGCATTCTGCTTGGGAGTTCCTTTGAACAACACCCACACGTATTAGACCAGTCTTTTGCATTTATCATCTTTCTTTAATAAACAAAGAATATCAATAGCAAAAAGCAGTAAGATTTACTATGCAGTACAAATATCTAGATAATTAAAATATTTATGTTACAACAAGGGTTGGCAAACCCAAATTCAGCTGTCTGTTTTCAGAAATAAAGTTGTACTGGAATGCAGCCACCCTCATTCATTTTCATATTTTCTTTGGATGCTTTTACATTACAATGACAGGCTGAGTAGCTGTGATAGAGACCATATGGTTTGCAAAGCCTAAAAAATTCTTACTATCTTGACCTTTACAGAAAGAAATTACCAACCCCTGAGTAATGACAGCAAAACTAAGCTTGGCATTGATTTAATAGTCTCTTTAGGAAAGTGACAGTGGTTTGTATTTTACTATCAATAAGGTGAACTATTTTCTTTTAATAAGAAGAACTATTAAAAGCAAGAAGATGAGGGGAAAGGCAAGATCAGAAAGGGTTGTCTTTCCCACATTCTCTCACAAAGAAGAATCTCTGTGCGGAACACGAGTTTACAGAATTGGGCTTAACCCACATTAGACTATTTTTCTTAGTAAGATAAATGACACAGCTTGAAGTCAGAAAACTGTGATGTCACCACTTAAATATTAGCATGATGCTTGTGCCCAATTATATTTTTCTATTAAAATATTAATGTACCTAAGAAGGAATAAAAATACTTCAACAATTCCTTCAGATAAAACTATAGAAGATGCAAAAAAGTTGAGCTAGGTATGTAGCTAAAGAATACTGCTTGCCTAGCATGCTAGAAGCCCTGCATTCAATCTCCAGCACCACACACAAAAAAAGAAAGAGTTGAGCTTAGCATGGTCTCTGAGATTAAGGTGACAAAATATATAGAAAAGTTATTCAGTAAGACAGTGAAACATTTTTGTGAAGTGTAAATAAAAATCTCATCTATGACTTTCATAATTCAGTGTTTAATGCCCAGTTTTAGGGCATGCGATTTGTGACAACAACAAACTAAAAAAAAACCGGCACACATAAAACAGCAGTAGTATCTCAAACTACCTGTAGAGTTACTGCCATATCAGTTGTCCTCTCTGTTATCTTACAGATGAAAAGCTGGCAGGCCAGGGATATAGTTCAATGGCATAAGTGCCTGCCTGGCAAGCGCAAGGTCCTGAGTTCAATTCCCAGTACAAAAAAAAAGGTATATTACAATTTAGGAACTTGGGGAAACCCTGTTTCAAAACTTAAAAGACAAAAAAAAAAAAAAACCAACAACAACAAAAATTGTCTTTGGGCCAGAGATATAGCTCAGTGGCGCAAGCACCTGCCTGGCAAGCGTGAGGTCATGAGTTTGATTCCTGGTACCAAAAAAAAAAAAAAAACAGATGAAAAGCTGATACAAAGGTACAGGAAGTTGAGGGGAAAAAAAGAACTTACCCTTGGTTTTGCTAGGTCTTTGACAATTTCAATTTCTGCATCAGAAATAATATCATGGAAGCGAATAATACGAGGTTTGTCCCACTCATCCTCCTGTTTGGCTGGAGCCAGAATAAATTTAGGATTTCGGTTTCCATCATGGTATCGGCAAAACAGTTTTTTTTGTCTTCGAGGAGTCTAAACATTAAGAAAATGATATATAAATTATATATATACAAAACACATATGCACATGTATAATATACACATACGTACATATATATGTGTGTGTGTGTATTTACATATATATATATTTATGTGTTTGTGGTATAGGGGACTAAACCAGTGGGCCTTTGTGTTTAGGATAGCTCCAGCCCTTTTTCTTTTAAATTCTGAGACAGGGTCTTGCTAAGTTGCCCAGGCTGGGGTCAAACTTCGGATCTTCCTACCTCAGCCTCCCAGAGTTTTGGGATTATAGGTGTGCACCATCACACTTGGCTACGGGCAATATTTTTAATATGTATTCCTATGCAAACACAAAACAATTATCATGTTTGCATACACATAGGGTATCTCTGGAAGAACAGACAAGAAGCAGTACCCTGCAAATATTTTGTATCAAATAGAGTTTTCAGGATTTAAAAACTTTTATTAACAATTTTTTTCTGGGAGAGAGACAGAAGAAAGGAGAAAAAAGGTAAAGTTTCTCTTTTAAGTCTTCACTCATCTGGAAATGGGAAACAGGAAACAATGAGGTGCTTATGGAAATATGAAATGAATGCCCAGCATTGTTCCAAACTTCAAAAAGTGAAAGTTTCTAAAAGGGGAGAAAACAAAACACCAAAACCCAGGTTTCCCTACTATACCCTACAGTTAAATGCTTATGGCAAAAAAGGAAATATTAACAGCAAAGGTGAGAGCGAAAAGTTATTAAAGAAGCCAAGTAGTTTTAATACGGGGTATATAAAAATACTGTAGAGCTGTCAACAAAGCAAATAAATGTTCCCTTCAATCATCTGTTATATACATAGGTTAGTTCACAGCTAATTCTTCTCTTTGCCATGTCCTCTCTCCACGGTCCTGGAAACAAACCCAGGGCCTTGTGCATGCTCGGTGAGAATTCTACCACTGAGCTCCACCACCAACCCTGGCACTCTTCTCTTGATTAAATAAGTATGTCATTTGTGAAACAAAAGGAAAATGCTCAAAAGTAAAGGGCAACTGGGGTGTGGGAAAAGAGAAGAGAAAGAAGGGGAAATTATGTAAGTATGTATATACAGAATAGCTAACATAGTTGTACTACTGTCTTCTATTGCTCTACAGAAAAGAACAGTTAATGATTACTTGTTTGATCCATCTTATATGTCTCTATTTATTTTCCTGAGAAACCACTTTCAAGATATCAGTAAGTAATACAACAACCATTGTTAATTTCCTACAACTTTGTCTGTAACTGTTTTGTTTGTATTGTTCTTATGCTATTTTGTAAATGGATGTCTGTTTGTTAACATTTTCCTTCTTTTATTTTTTTTAAATAAAAAAATAAATGTCATATACAATAAGTATGTCATTATACAGGACTATAATTAGCTTACTTACTAAGTAATACAATAAAACAAATTCATTCACATTTATTCTCCATGCATTTTACCTGGAATCAAACCCAAGACTCTATATCAAATAAGTATTTTATACAATGATGAAACGGATTGAACCATTTGAACAGAAGGATACTCCTTTGATTGTGGGCAGAACTGACATGTGTCACAACAAACTGATGCTGGATCCTGTTTTGTACTTATAGTTCTATTTTGTTTTCTTCTTTAAAAGTTATAAAGGCAATTTTTAACAATCTGTTTACTTCTGGAAATTTGAACAGTATTTAATAGCGTAGACTACTCAATTTTTTTTAGGTATGATAATGGCCTTGCAGTTATTTTGAGCCATTTATTTATTTATTTAGGTTTTTTTGAGTTCAGGTTGGCTTTGAACCCACTACACAGCCCAGATAGCCTCAAACTCAAGGCAATCCTCCTGCCTGAGCCTCCGGAGTGCTGACATCACAGGCATGTGCCACCATACCCAACTCAAATCCTTATCTTTTTTTAAATTTTTTTATTTTTTTATTTTTTTGTTTTTTTTCCAGTACCGGGAATCCAAACTCAACCTCACGCTTGCCAGGCAGGCACTGTGCTGCTGAGCTAAATCCCCAGCCCCTCAAATCCTTATCTTTAAAAGATATACACCTAGTTTAGCTTTAGAATGTCACCCCAAAGGCTTGTGGGTTACAGGCTTGGTTGCCAGTCTGTGGTGCTATTGAGAGGTTTGTGGAACCTTCAAGGAATGAGCCTCATAGAAGGCCATAGGGCCTGCCCTTGAAGGGGATACTGGGATATCTATCATGTTTTTCACAAGGTACACAGCTATGCTCCCCACACCTGCCATGATATTCTGCCTCACCACAGACCCAAAGCAATGGAGGGGAAACCACCACACACTAAGACCTCTAAAAGTGTGAGTCAAAATATATTTTTCCTTCTTTTAAGTTGTTTATGTCAGGTATTTTGTCACAGTAACGTAAAGCTGACTGGCACACACTAAGTATTTAGAAATGAAATGAAAGTTTAATGAGTCTACCGGTGTTATTATCCTTGAATTTACTCATAAACTCTCAAAACAAAAACAAGCATGTTCTGCTAAGAGACCATGAACCTAGCTATCAAAAGTGTCAACAAAGATATGTGTGTGTTTGCTGTTTGTGGTCAGGCTGTCAACAGTCATCACTATCAAACTATAAAGCTCAGCTTGAGTTTGCTGGCAGTGAAGAAAATTTTGTTTGGACACTAGTACCACATCATAGTCCTTTAAAAAAAGGTTTCATGGGCTAGAGATGCAGCTCAGCAGTTGAGCATTTGCCTTGCAAGCAAAAGGCCTTGGATTTGATCCTCTGTACCACAAAAACACAAATAAACACGGTTCCATGGTCAATTTTGGTTATGTATATATCCACAATAATGCACATTATCATAAAAAGACTCTGAAAAGTCTCAAAGCTAAACCAAAACCTGTAATCAACTTTAACAGACTTGGAACATTTTGAGTTTGGATTTAAGATCTACTGATATTCTAAAGAGGTGGCACTCTGAAACATAATTATATAAATATAAAATATATAATAGAGGGATATTTACAGATATATTTGGGTCTTTTAAAGAATAAATGTTAAAGTTAAAATCTGCTGACCATCTACATTCTGAGTATTCTTTAAACATTTCACTAAGGAATCCTTTTAAGACTAAATAGGAGCAAGACCACAAGAGATTACTGTATAGATGAGTCTTGTATCTCATAAAATCAATTACCAATTATTATTTCTACCTAGGACTAATAAATTCCCTTTGGAATTAAATATAAAAAGAATTATCAATTCTTTAAACTTACTTGATCCTTCACCCTAGAAAATAACCTCCTTTTGATCTGTGAACAGGATATTACCAAAAATGCATATAATGGTATATGATTCACACACTTTACATTAAAACTATTTTACTAACTGCAGCATATTGACTATGACACTGACACCAAGCTAATAAGGAATACAGTAATATTTAATGGAATCATAATTTTTATCACATAGGCTTAAATATAAAAGAAATCTGATTCTCTCTACAACTACGTACGAAACACATACATACACATTCATGCACATACGCACAATTGACTTTTCCACTTTACCATTTTGATACCCTCCCCACGGCACAGCATTTCGTACTTCTGTCTCTCTGGCAGGTAATCCACAGCAATCCCTTTTCTCCTTGGTGTGCTTTCCTGATCAGACTGGTCACCTGAAGCAGACTTATTGGCATCTTTTTCTTTAGCCATTATATACTCAAAATATTTTAAGTTACCATTAGCTCTCTGATGTTCAGGATCTATTTGAAGAGAAATAAAGTATATCCGTGGGTAAGTTAACAATTTTTCAAGCCTCTTGAGTATACAGGGGACCATATGCTTTGTCCTCCAAACCAGGATGCTTTATAAGAGTAAAACAGGCCACTAACACAAATTATTATATCAAAAATGGATGTAAACTAGGACTATCCCAAGTAAGCAAGAACATATGGTAGCCCTATGTAAAAACAGTTCTAGAGATGGAAAGAGCCTTTTATTTCAAAGTTGCACTATTGCTTCTACTTTGAGAACTTACTAGTCAACCAGAGAAACTATGTTCACTTTGATGTAAAATGAGTCTTAAAAATCTTACTTATCCTACTTCTTTTAGGCAATGGGAAGTATTTTTCTAAGACTGAAAATTAATCACCATTGTAAAAACAAAACATACATACTTCAAAAGCAACCTTTAGCATAAATACATTATAAATACAGAACATATTTGAGTGGATTTCAGCCCCAAATTTCTAAGAAAGACAGAAAGAAGAAACTAAAGATGTAATTTTCAAATAAGCCAGAATCCACTAACTCAAAATTACTAGTGATAATTTTTAGCTATGCCACCCATCTGAGAAAAAAAATCCAAACAACCACACACACAGATAACAATAAAAAAGGCAAAACAGTAGTAGAGACTTCACTCGTGATATTAATTGAAGTGTTTGGGAAATGTAACTCAGATGATAAAATATTTCTTGTCCTTCAGATACTGTTCACAATATATACTGTGATATACAATAAAAACTTAATTTTGTGAAAGGAAAAACTGTGCAGGGAAGAAGAATGTATACTATAATAAAATAAAAATTTGTATGTCTTTGGGTAATTGCCTTATGGATGGATGACTTCTGTATCTTTTTGTTTTAATAAATGTTCTACAATGAGTACAAACTATTTTTTAAATTGGAAAGAAAACTAAAAAAAAAAGAAAAAAAGAAAAAAAGAAAACTCACTGGAAAATACTAAAAGAAAAAAAGTTATTTGAATTAGTATCTTTTAATTTATCAATTCACCCAACTAAAAAGAAACTATTTATCAAAAGTTCACTTGCAGATGATCAATCCTTTTGAGTTGTTTCATTCTCCTGACATAATGAATATTCTGTTCATAAATTAATTTTTAAACTTTTAAGGCTTTATTATACAGCAAAGGCCAGCTGAACTTATTGTATAAATTCTTATCTCCATCTCCGAAGATTATGATTTAGAAGCAATCAAGGAAATTTTCATTTCTAACAAGTATTCAAGTAATTCTGATATATGTGGTGTCTGGACCATACTTAGAGAAATTCTACATCTCTGTTCGAAGCACAAGTGGTAAAAGTCTCACAAGATACATTTTTCAAACATTTGAATATAAAATATAATACACTAATAATACTCTTCAGAAGAAAGTGATTTAACAATTCAGACACATTTTTGACTGAGTGAATTAGCTAGGTTATATTTAATCTGGAAATTTCAGAACACAGAGTGGAGGAACATAGCCACTATGGCAGTACTAACCATGTGAGAAAAATCAGTTGCCATTTACCTTGAGAATAAGCAGTGAGAAAATAAAATGATAAGGCTCTTGATTTCTAACAAATAAAAAGTATTGAAGGTATATGGATGGATGGATGGATGGATGGACGGACAGATACACACACACATAATATATAACCCCAATATAATTATAACCGTAAAGTCAGATAACATACCTAGTTCAAGAAGCTTCTTTGTGAGCAGAAGGGCCTTATCCAGGTCTCCCTGCTGATATACGGCATAGCTCAGATAATCTAGCACAGAGACCTTGTCCACGGTGGCCACCTCACCCTCATCCAGCTGCCTCAGGGCTTGTCCCATCCATAATTCAGTGTGGTAATAGTCTGCTTCTGTGTAGGCCACTTTGCCCAACTCAAAGCAGTCCTCAGCCGTTAGGAAAGATTTGTGTTTTACTCCTATGAAAAGAAAATGGAAAGAACTTTCAGAATCTTCATACTACCACATACTTACTTAGGACTATACAGTTTTCAAAGTGCTATTTCACTTTTATTTGAACTTTACAACAATCAGCCTGCAAGGTAAGGTAGCATGACCAAGAATCACATAGTTGGTATTGGGTGATGTGGCACCCGAAGAACCCATGGTTTAGATTATCAGACACTGTACCAAAATGAAGTGTCAGTTACACTGAAAAGTGCTATTCTCTAACACAGCAGGAATCACCACAGCAGATACATCTGTCTTACTTCTAACCAACAATCTAGACAGATGAATGTAAAGAAAGAAAAGGAAACCTATCAACTGATTTCCTTTCTTTTTAAACTACAATAATGACATATAAAATTTAAGTACCAGAGCTCATTCACCCATTTAAAAGTCACTAGTAATATATTTAGTATATTTGTAGATGTACACAACAATCACTACAATCTAACTTTCAAATATTTTCATGACCTCAAAAGGAAATCTTGTCACCATCAGCAGTTACTACCTATTACATCCCCAACTCCAGCCTAGATAACCACTAATCTACTTTCAATCTCTAAAGATTTACAGCACTATTTACAGTACTTTCCCATATTCTATTTTTCTGAAATTTTACATTTATTTTATAGTACAGTACTATTTTCGACATTTTATATAAATGGAATCACACAGTATATGGTCCTTTGTGACTGATCAATGTATCTCAGTGTAACGTTTCCCAGGCTCATCTGTGTCGCAGTACACTTTTCATTGTTGAGCTATAGTTCACTCAGTGGATGTATCACAACTATCTGTTAGCTGATGGACATCTGCATTGTTTTCACTTTTTTGGCTTTTGTGAATAATGCTACCGTGAATGTCTGTATGCAAGTTTTTGTGTAGACATGATTTCATTTCTTAAAAACATATACATATATATACACACACACACACACACACACACTCATATATATACAGAGAGAGAGAGTGAGAGAGAAAGAGAGAGAGTAGTGAAACTGCTGTGTCCTATGGGAACTCTACACTTCACATTTTGAAGAAATGGGAAAATATACTGAGAGGGGAAGCAATGTCAACAGGTAACTTTGCTTTTGAAAAATTCAGCAGTATGAGACAAGAATACTAACTTCATACTCAAAAGTTGATACTACTATTTTTCAAGTATTTCTTTAAGAATTACCATTAGGGATTTGAGAGAACATTCTCATAGAAAAGATTTTTGCAGATGAACCAAATATAACAGCTAACAAATATAACAGCTATAATAAGCTAACAGCACAGAATTGTGTAGGCACTATGTCAAAACAATGGAATATTTTTCAGTAAGATAACTTCAACTATCATATAGAAAAGCCACAATAGTCTAGTCAGAAATATGTCAAAATGTTAAACTGTTACCTTGTTGGACATATTACTAGCTTCCTAAATCTTTAAGTCTTTTTAATTTTTCCAAAGGAACAATTAGTTTGATAAGAACAAAGAAAAATAGGGAATTACAGAAAGAAACATTTTAAAAAGTAACTCTGAATGATGTTCACAAAATCATAATTATATACCATTCCTTGCTTTTTTTTTTTTTTTTTGCTGCACTGGAATTAAGCCCAGGACCATATGTATGCTGGGTTGGAACTCTACCACTGAGCCCCAAGTCCATCTTTATAAGAATAAATCAGGGGCTGGGGATTTAGCTCAGCGGCACAGCGCCTGCCTGGCAAGCGCAATGTCGTGAGTTTGATTCCTGGTACCGGAAAAAAACAAAAACAAAACAAAACAAAAAAAAGAATAAATCAGTTCAGTTACTTGGAGATTTTAAAGGCCTGAGCATTTCATATTGTTTTCAGGTTGCACAATACTAAATAATAAAGAATTATTTCTGGATAAGATGTTATGAGAAAAAAGCATCTGATATATAACACCTAGCAAGCAAGATAAAATAAAACAATTATTCATTTATACTATAGCCAAGTTCATAAGAACTGTCTGGTGGCTCTGGAGGCCAGAATTAGAAACTTAGAGGTCTGATTTTTAACAACCAGAAGGAGACGGGATGAAAGCCTCCAGACCACTCCAAGAGACAACTGGTCTTGAGAACGCAATATAAAGCAAAACCTTGGAAAAATTACATCCTGAACGAAATAATGAGCTTTAAAACACTGTCAGCTGACAAAGAGAAACTACATAAAAATTTATGTTTCTCAGAGTCAGTTCCACAGGCATATCCTCAGGGAAGTTTTAATTTCAAGTTTACATTGTCTCAATGGTCTGGGAAACTAAAGCCAAGAAATTAACTAAAGTGATCCCGGGTTGGTAATATTATTATAGGACATCTAGCATAAACAACATTTATACTCCAGAAAATGTGCCCTTTCCCCAAACTTTGCAATTTTTCCTCAGATGACATCCACTGAAGCAGCACACACAATCCAAAACTACAAAGCATGCGACAAAATAAGCTACGACAAGCAACCTCAGCAGGAATTATCAAAAACAGTACCAGACCTTCCCTTAGATTTTCAGATACTGAAGTTAACAGATTAAGAATACAAAGTAATGGATTAAAATATTTAAAGAAATACAAAAACAAAAGATGTGAACAATAAAGATACCTGCTACAGTTTGGATGTTGATTGTTCCCCAGAGGTCCAATCTTAAAGGACTCGGTCCCCAGGGTGGCCTAACTGGGAGTCTGTGGACCCTCTAGGAGGAGGGGCCTAGTGGGAAGCCCGTAGGTCACTGTGAGTGTGCCCCTGAAGGGGACTGTGGGGCTCCGGCCCTTCCTCTTTGCTTCCTTGCTTATCAGGTAAGCAATCGGCTTTGCCTTGTGCTCCCTGCTATTGCCCTCTGGCACCCTCACCAGAAACCCAAAGCTGTGGATCCACCTAATCTTGGATTGGAACTTCTAAAACTATGAGCTATAATAAATCTTTTCTCTTTGATTGTTTCAGGTATTTCATTATAGTAATGTGAAGCTGACTAACAATGCACTATACAGCACTCAGCAGATTTGACTAAGGGGGCAGGGGTACTTCCAGCAATCCTAAGTACAGGTTGAGCATCTCCAATACAAAATCTGAAATGCTCCAACATCCAAAGCTTTGTAAGCACTGACACAAGATGAGTGGAAAATTCTGTATTTGACCTCAGGCAACAAGTCACAAAGTGCAACTGTACTAAAAATACTGTAAAAATTTATCTTTAGAGCTATATGTAAAGATATATATGAAACATAAATAAATGTCACATTTAGACTTCATTTTTTGTCTTTTTTGAGACAGGGCTTTGCCATGCAGTTCAGACTGGCTTCAAACTCACTTTGTATTCCAGGCTAGCCTCAAACTCACAATGATCCTCCTGCCTCAGCCTCCCCAGTGCTAGAATGTCTAGACTTTAGACTTGGAACCTATCCCCGTGAGATCTCATTATATACATGCAAATATTTCAAAATCTGAAAAAATCCAAAATCCAAAGCACTTTTGATCTTGATTTCTAGTCATTCATTTCAGATAAAGGATATTCAACCTGTATGTTCAGTGCTATTAAAAACTCACTGGGCAGATTTAAAAGTAGATCAAACATAATAAAAAGAGACTGAATCTAAAATAAACTGCCCAGAATGCAGCAGAGAAGAAGTAAACATAAAATGCTAGTTTTAAAAGGCAGGAAGAAGAAAATAAATATAAAATTTAAAATATGCACCAATCTAAATTAAACTGTAAAGACTGGCAAAAATCTTGTACTTGGGAGGCTGAGACAGTGAATTCAAGATCAGCCTGGACTACAGAACAAGACCCTGTCTCAAAACAACAAACAAAAAAAACACACAAAAATCTCAAAGTTGACATATTTTTTGGTAATGCTACGGGGGAAATTGGTACTCATATCCTGCTGGTAGAAATGAAAAATAATATCTTGGGGAGGGTACTAGGACAACATTAACAAAATTACCTACTCATTTTCTCTTTGAACCAGTGAGACCACGTCTAGAAAATTATCTGTAAAGGTCAGTTAGCAAAAATACAGAATAAATATGCACAAGGTTATTAGCAACATAATTTTTTTTTTAGCAGAAAAAGACTTCAAATAAACCAGATGCTCATTATTTAGGGACCTGTTTAAATAAACTATGGAGCCTCCACAATACATAGTAACATGCCGCTGTAAAAATAAGTATCATAGTAAAACACCAAAGTTAATAATATTCACACCATGGTACCTTCTGCATAAATGTTAAGAGAAAATATGAGTACATATAATATACATTGACTTCTTTTTTAAAAAGAAACTATGGAAAGAGAAAACACAGTAAAATGGTTGCATACAGGAATAAGGGCAGAGACTGAGAAGTACAAGAATGAAAGCGAGAATTCTGTAAATGCACTCAGTATAGACTGGATGGTGAAAGAATATGAAAATTTTATATAAAGACAAAAATCTAAAGAAAAAAGGCAACAATACCTAAAAATGGAGAAACAATACAGAGATAATTGAACCCAACTGTAGAATATGTTGAAGGCATAAGCATGCAGAGAAATGAATTATTTCAAGAGTCTTCAAGACAGTATTTTGACTAGTCATTCTGGTATGATATATACTAAGGACTAAAAAGTACTGCATGCAGTGATCAATGTTAAATATTAATAATGAAAGTACTATTCTTTTAAGTTATTTTAGTCATATTACAGATAATATAAAGAGGTTAATATCATTAACAACCAGGATTTTCTTTTTGTTTATTTGTTTTTTGGTTGTTTTTTTTTTCTGGTACCGGGAATTGAACTCATGACCCTGTGCTTGCCAGGCAAGCGCTGTGCCACTGAGCTAAATCCCCAGCCCAACAACCAGGATTTTCAACACAAAAGAGCTATCAGTATAAACTCTGCAACCTTCTTTTTCAATTGGAACTAATCTGAACTCACATAATTCCTACCTCTGTTCATTTAAAAGACCTGGAATAAATTACAAACTCAACTACAACCTGCCTGTAGCTAGACTCTGCTTTTTAAATGACATTCGGGCTGGGGATTTAGCTCAGCGGCAAAAGTGCCTGCCTGGCAAGCACAAGGTCGTGAGTTCGGTTCCTGGTACCGGAGAAAAACCAAAAAAAAAAAAAAAAAAATGACATTCCCTGTTAAAACAAATCAAGGCTCAGCCAGGTGCTATGGGGCATATGCCTGTAATTCCAACACTCTGTGAGGCTGAGGCAGGAAGATCACAAGTTCAAGAGCCTAGCCTGGGCAACTTAGCAAAACCCTGTCTCAAAAAAATAAAGAAGGGGCTGGGTTCAATTCCCAATATAACAACAACAATAATAAAAATCAAGGCTCATTATTAGATAAATGCCTGATTCCTACTCTGTTGTAGAAATTTGTTTTTAAAAAACCAAAACACAAAAACTGTGCAGCAAAAGGAGGAAATTTCCTTGCTATCAAAGAATACTTCAAAAAGTCATAAATGATAAATTAGTCTGAAGAGGCTCCCTTTGGCTAAAATGCAACCTTATGTGCATCAAAATAAATAATGAACATAATGTATTGAAATACTGTAGAAAAATACTGTGTATAAAAATCCAAGAGAGGAAGTCAATAAGCAGATAAAAAGATGAGAAAAGATTAATATTCTATAATGAAAAATAACTCTACATTTCTTAGAATATTTTATTTTCAGCCATTCAATATCGAAGTCTTACTAACTGATCTCTCTCAGAGGACCCAGTGATTTTCCTAAGGCTAAACACAGCCAAAACTTGGGTTAAATAATATTCAATATTGGAATGGGAAGATAAAGTTTTTTTAAAAGAGAATAATAAAAAAAGAACAATAGCAAAATACCAACAACACAGACAAAAACAAAGCAAAGCAAAAACAACAAAAATGATACAGGGTTTCAGAACAAAATGATAGGAATTAACAGTAGGTGTTATATTACATATTGTTATCTTCAACGAAGTTGCTCAGATTACCAGATGTAAGAATGCAAGATTGATCAAACCATTAAAGAGCATAAAAAATAAAACCAAAAAAAAAAAAAAAACCACATTAGAAATGATATATAGTTTCACTAGACAAGACGGTAGGAATTCACCAATGGTTGTTATACTGTTGTCTTCAGATCAGTTATTCAGATTACCAGATATAAGCATGCAAAATTGGTCAACAAGAAAAAAAATTAGGCATTAATTGTTCCTTTCAATAAACCATTAGACTTCAGCAGCACAGTTATCCCAGCTATCCTTCTATATACAAATATATATTTTCCCTTCCTTCTTCCTTTCTTTTTCTCCTTTCCCTCAGCCCAGTTGTTCCTTCCTTTGAGCAATTTCTTTCCCTTTCATAGTATCTATTATATATTTTGGGTTTTATTTACTCTTTCAGGTTCTTACACTAAGATAAAGTTTTGAATAAAATATAGAAAACTAAATGAAACTAATTATTCCCCCAAAAAAACTTGCCTCTTGTGTTCTCTATTTTGTTAGATGGACCCCACCTAGTTGTTCAAGCACAAGAACCTGTATCAAGTCCCTCATCAGACTTCAGCATGTGCTTCCCCACTGATAATCTGTATTTCTCTCCAAATGCACTAGATACTGCTATCACCTCTTACTTAAATTTCTGCAACATCCCCCACCCTTGGTTCTTTGTCCTATAACCCAACCCAATCTCCAAAAGAAAAAGATTATCAGATGGGTGTAGCTCCGTGGTATAGTTCTCTGGGTTCTAGCTCCAGCACCACCACCAAAAAAAAGCTATAATCTTATCAAAAGTGTTATAAGGAAAGCATTAGTACAAACACAAAATAACACTTGCAAATCTGTTCATTTTTGAAAATCCAAATTAATGCAATTATTCTAATTTAACAGTAATTTAACTTAATATTATGTTTAGTTTTCATCACTTGATACCTCCTGAAATGAAGGGAGATGAACCAGGAAAACAACCTGATAAACAATGCACACTACTCTTTTTCTTACTGAGAAAAACCCATTTCAGTACGAACAAAGAGGTAATATATTTTATTTTTCCAGTTAACAATGACAGGACATATTAATGGTAGTAAACCACAGACTCACAGAAAATATCTAAGATGTAAATTATCATGAAATCAGATGTAACTTTAAAAAAGAGAAGTTTTGCCAAAAATAGAAGCAGAATGTTCCATCCTATAGAACACTTTAAACATCTATGCATATCCTAGTAGATCTTGGCTTTTAATTACTGAACACACAAATGGTATAAATTTTATTGTAGATACACAGATAAGCAGTATCAGATATTCTTTTTAAAATCTGGAAAAATGGTTGTTTCTTTTACTCATGCACTAAAAATTGCTTATTTAAATTAGCTCCTATAAATATAAGCTCAAGCTAGAAGCATATCCACCACTATTAAATTCTATAGAAAGGGATGGTTCTTTTGTAACCAAAAGCTATGAAAAAAACTCTATAGCTTTAAGTTCTTAAAATAAGTCTTTCCATTGTTCTAGTGGACCGAACAGGCATTTCATAGACTGGAGAAATTATCTTACCTGGGAGATTACCCTTTGAGATGGTATCTGTGTCCAGATTGTAGGTGTCCTGGAGACGCAGCAAAGCTTTGGCTGCCCCAACCTGATCTTCATCATTAGGAAAGTACTGTCTCTGAATGGTCAGGTTAGAGATAAACCCTTGAAATGGAAAAAAACAGGATAAAAAGGGACTGTAAAACCTCACACGCTTCTACCCAATACAGAATCTTTATAAGGATTTTTCAAAATCTTATCATTTTCAGCTATACCACTGAAGTTCTACAAGTTAGTCAAGAAAAAATAAAATCTATTGACTTAGTGTAACATATATCTAACTTGTTCAATTTTCCCAAATGCTTTCTAATTTTAAATAATCTGAGGTCATTGCATAAATTATATTAGTCAGTAAAGATCAATTAACATAACTCACTTTTGCACAACACAGCAAGAAACAAACAGTGCATCCACTAAGCTTGAGATGAACATTATTGGATTTTAAAATGACATTCATTAGCCACCAATTATACTTTCAGATAACAGATGGTAAATAAAACTTGTGCTCTTAAAGTTCTCTTTTCTTCTTGCATATACCACATATTATATCAATATGTAAACATATACATTTTGATGAAATTCTTCAGAGAGAAAAAAGTGTTAATTATATATTTAATTTACTAAAATACATATAATTACTAAAATATACTAAAATAAAATACATACAAATATATTTAATTAGCAAATACAGTGTTCATTAGTTAAGATTTGCTTACATAAAACCTAATGTTAATTTAAGAGAGATTTATATAAAATATAGCAAAAGTCACACTAACAAATTACTGATAACTATATAATGTCTAGGAGAATGGATGCTACATAACTCCTTAACAAAAGCAAACAAAAAAGTGATTAAGGTTTTAGTAATGTCAATGTCACCACTGTAAATAAAAATTAGGCATGAGACCTCTCTCTTTTCCCATTAACTTTTGGTCAGCTATTTGTACTTTGACCAGCAAACAATCAAGCATTTTTATTTTAATGGAAATGTACAAAAGAAACAACTAGCTGGAAAAGGACTAAAGTTCACATGAAATATTTTTAAGTCTTAAGATCAATTCTCAGTAAAAATTTCCACATGAACTTTACAACCAAGGTTTATACAAGTTTGTAATATTTTTTATGCTTAAAAACAAAAATCCAAGTTACTTAAGTCCTCTCTAATAAAAACAGAAAAAATATGTAGTGAGGGATGACTACCACAGATTACAACACCAAAATCTCAAGGTTCACATTATAAAAGACCTGCACAGGTCTTTACTTCAGAATGAATGAATGAATGAGACTGGGGAGAGAGAAAGAAAAGGAGAGGGAGGGATGAAAGGAAAGGGAGAGAGGAAGGAAGGTTAGAGAGAGGCAGAAAGGGGGAGGGTAGAAAAGAGAGAGAGGGAAAGGATTGTATTTCCTTAAAAATGTTCTCTGGGTACAGTATTTATACAGTAGAGAAAATAATCATAGGCCATCTCCTATAGTGAGTAAGTATTCCTAAGTATTCACCATTACTTTTCAAGGTTCCTGTCTTATGCATAACATAGGAGTCCCTGCTTACCCAGAGAGGATACATTACAAGTGGTTGCCAAAATCATGGTTACTGCTGAAGCCCAGACAAACTGTTTTTCTTATATATACATATACAAATTTAATGCCTATCTTATGTAAACACTTAACAGGTATTATGACCATAATTTTTGTAATCTGAAATACAATAGCAAAACCAACATGCATTTTTTTTCCTTCACAATTTCACAGATAGAAGATTCATTCTTACCATAGGTCTTAGCAACCTCAGCATACAATTTTTTCAACTCTAGCACACAGGGTTTTTTTTCTTCTTTCCTTATTGAGAATTTTCATTTTTTTCACTTAAAGAAAATATTTTATGGCTTATCTTTGATACATCAAATTGCCATCATCATTGTACCATGGCCATCAGTCAGTAAAATAAGGGTTGCCTGAGGACAAAGTACTTTGAAAATGATCTGACAGATGAGAAGCTACTAAGTAACTGGAGACAGGTTGTGTGTACAGCACAAGTATGCTGGACAAAGGGATCATTCACATTCCAGTAGGAAAGCTCCAGGTTTTATCGCGCTATGCGGAAAGCCACATAATTTAAAACTTGTTTATTTCTGGAATTTTCTATTTACTATTTTTTTAACTGTGGGTAAATGGAACTGCAGAATGAAAAACTATGGATAGGGTAGTCAAGTATAGTACACTGTCTGAAAACAATGGTAAGCTATCCTAGAGTATTTTATTTACACAGCCAGCTCAGCTCTCTCCCTCTTTTTTTTTTTCCATTTTCATTGATGCAACAAGTATTTCAGCCTCTACTATACAGTAAGCTTAATCCCTGTACCTCCTTCAACTCCAGACTCTTTTGTTCTATTAATACTATCTAAAACACCCCAACACTCCACCTACAATCTTATTGTTTCACTTAGAAAGACAATTATTGGTATTTATAGTCTGTTTTTTTTAATTTAGTGCCTACATTGACTAAAACAATCCTAAAACCAAAATACTAGGTAGAATACAGCAAACACTTCTCTTTATAATACCACTCCCAGTATTTTAAAAACTGATTGAAAATAAAGACTTACCCATTTTTTTGTTTGTGCTACTGGGGACCAAACTCAGGGGCACTCTACCACTGAGCTACGTTCTCAGCTCTTTCTTTTTTTTTCTTCTTCTT
>NW_004955437.1:18596576-18621557 GCF_000276665.1 Chinchilla lanigera | reverse complement strand
TGGCCTTGAGCTCACTCTGTATCCCAGGCTGGCCTCAAACTCACGATCCTCCTGCCTCAGCCTCCAAGTGCTGGGATTACAGGCACGCCCCACCACGCCCCACTGATTTTTTTTTTTTTTTTTTTTGGGTACCAGGAATTGAACTCAGAGGCAGGTGCTGTGCCACTGAGTTATATTCCCAGCCCTCCCAGTTTTTCTTAAATATTTGATACAAGGTCTTGCTAAATTGCCTGGACTTTGAATTTATGATCCTCCTGACTCAGCTTCCCACAGTGCTGGGATTACAGGCATGTGCCACCAGCCTGGCAATTTACTCAGTATTTTTGAAACTAACTGAAAATAAAGATTTACACACAATTTTTTCCTGTTTCTTTTTTTTTTTTGGTTTCTGAGACAGGGTCTTGCTATATAGTCCAAGCGATCCTTGAACTCACTATGTGGCCCAGCCTGGCCCTGAACTCTTCATGTTTATTGCCTCAGTCTCCAGAGTGTTGAGATTACAGGTGTGGGCCGCCACACCCAGCAAACACATAAATTTTTGAAGTCTGAAGGTAAATCCCAAAATAAAAATGATTATCCTCAGAAATAAAGCTATATGCCAAATAAGCTATTCACTTCTATAGATTTCAAAACAAAATCACCAGTGTTAGTCACAGAAGCAGAAATTACTATTTTTTATAATCAAAGAATTCAGGATCTTGACTAAATGAACTCTAGTCAAACCAAATGTACCCAATCAATAATTACAACACTGAATACCTGACATTCTGGAACTGAATTTATCACTAATTTTGGCATTTTATAAGTAGTAGCAATATTGCTTTACCTTTTGGGGGGAGGGGGATTCACTAGTCCCCTCAGACTTACCATCTGACATATCCTTAAGGACCAGATTCTCCAACTCACTCCATTCAGTATTCAAGCGTTTCATCAACTTGAATGCATTTACAGGATGTCCGACAAATCCTTCTGGATCTTTTGTTGCTGTGCTAGTTAGCCGATCTAACTTATCTGCCCATCTATAAATGTATGACATAAAAATACACACACACTCATTAAAGAAAACCACAATTTAGTAAGGTACTTGGGGGAAAAAAGACTAGATTAGAGGTTTCTGAGTTAAAACTACACACATGACTTTGTTCTAAAGTAAAATGATAAAGGTTGTTTAAAGAGTAAAATCTTATGGATAAAATCTGACTTGGCAGAATTAAAATAAAACAGAAAGATTTTTCTGTTGTTTTGTTTCTCCCAAATGACCATAGTAAATGGATTCTCCCTACCTTAGTAGAAGTTAGGACTGAATCCCTCTACTAAAAATATAGAAAAAAGTCATTTCCCCATAGATCTTTTGTTTTGTTTTGGTTTTTTCTGGTACTGGGAATCGAACTCACGACCTTGCACTTGCCAGGCAGGCACTATGCCGGTGAGCTAAATCCCCAGCCCCTCCCCACAGATCTTTAAGGCCAAATAACTATTACAAAGTTCAAATTGGCCCAACAAAAGTTCACTTATGTGTTCATTTAAATCAACTTACATCTGTTTTTTTTTTTTTTTTTTTCACTTTGCTGCCCAGGCTGGCTTAGAAATCTTGGGCTCAATTGACCCTGTAATAAAATTTGCCATGTATGGTGGTTCACACCTGAAATCTCAGCACTCAGGAGGCTGAAGCAGGAAGGCTGGAGGTCGTCGTGAGTTCAAGGCCAGCCTGAGCTACATAGTGAGTTCATGACCAGCCTGAACTACATACTGAGCAACTATTTTTTTAAAAAAAGCCTTAATACTTGGCTACTCATTAAACAAAAGACAGGAATTCTCAGGTCTTATCTCAAAAACACCCAGATGTCAGTCTTACTAAGTAAAACATATTACATACTTTTTTATCTGTTCTAACTTATCCTCTTCTGCCTTAATATAATCTTTCAGAGAAGTCACCAGGTCTTTCTCAGTATGGATCAAATCAGTCATCTGACCTACGAAGGAAAGAGGGAAAGCACGTTACCCAGTATTCATATTCATCTACACAGTTTCGAACCAGCCAAGAATGACTGAGAATGCTTCATCCTATGGGAGGATTTAACTGAATGAGATGTGTTGAAGCAAAGTATCCTTTTTCTTTTTCATTAGTTCAATCAAAATAAAGCCAAACCTGTTCTAATTATGTGCTCTGGGTCTAATTTTCCAGGTACTTTATTTTGCACTATGGTGGCAAACTGTCTTTTAATAAATAAAGTAGAATTACAACACAACACTACTTTCCAAGGATCAATGTTTCTCCTTTGTTTGTTTTGTTTTGTTTTTGGTTCTGGGGATCGAACTCAGGACCTTGCGCTTGTCTGGCAGGAGCCTGTGCCACTGAGCTATGTCCCCAGCCCCCAGTGTTTCTTCTTCACCACCTCCTTCTACACCTTTTCTTTCCAGGTCTGATTAAATTTGTATTTAATAAACAGACTCACACTGCAAAACTGCACATGATCTATGCTTTTTTACTTATAAGGGATTAGAGGGCTCATCATTTTATATCCTGAAATCAAGTATCATAAATATATAATATTTATGTTTTAGCTCTGTAATTCCATAAGGGCCCAAATGGTCAAAAGAATGAAGGAAAACATCTCATTTAAGACAATGCAATATAGAAAGGAAAATATAAAACACTACATATCAAACTATGAAGAAAACTGTAGAAGCAAGAGACAGGGGGAGGTCTTATATTCTATGTATTGTACTTGTGGTTTTTTAACCAATTTTTCCCAGTGCTAGGGGATGAACCCTGAGCTGCCTGCTATACTATTGAGCCGTACCCGCCCCCCCCCCGCCTTGATACATTATTTTATAATATTTTTAAGGACTTTAAAAAATTACAGTGTAGCAAAAAGAATGCTCACAGTAGATTCTTACATGGAAAAATCAGGTTAGGAAATAATATATAGTTTATTTGTGTATCTGAGCATTGAAAAGGACTAAAGTACAAGTATATCAACTATTAGCTAGATAAACTTATTAGTAATTTTCTTTGATAAGCTCTTCTACATTTTCTTAAGTTTCTAACCAGAATATGTCAGATTTTTATAATAAAAATAAAGAAAAAGAACTGAGTTAAAAATGAGAGAGAGGGGACTTTTAGCAGGGCAAGAGTAAGCCAAATACGTCAGTCTTTGGGAATGCACTGAATTTGTTTTTACCTATTTAAAACATTAAAAAAATGGAAACTTTTGAATGCAGAAACAACACAAAGAGTAGTTAAGACTCACCAATTGAAGTAAAAAAGCCTGGATGGGCCAAAGTTTGGGGAAGCAGAATCCCTACAATTAGAATATGCCAGATCATCTTGGATGATTTAATTTTACAAGTTCACACACCTATAAAAGAAACAGAGCCATTATCAAAAAAAAGCTTATCTATTCTGTCCATGAACAAAATGAAGGTCAGACTCCAAGATTAGGCTACCTACAGAATGATGTTAATACCTGTATACTGATTTAATAATAGCTAAGTTCTTATTTTTCATAGAGTACCTCAGTACTTCATATTACAGAAAAATGTACATGTTTGTTATAACCCAGTAGCTTATCCTTAAAAACTCAACCTCAGTTTGTTTTTTCCTTAGTAATTGTGACTATTTCAGGAAGTAATAGTAGTTGCTTTTAATATAGCCTGAAAAGTTTTCTTTTCTGTGATCTAGAACAATGATTTTCCCATAAAATGTATTAGAATGACAACTTGACTATTATAAATACATTTTAAAGATATTATAATATTTTTAAAGGAAAAAGGATTTCATAGTTTTCTGATTAATCCTTAAAATTCCTAACTTGTTCCATATTTAACCTATATGATTTTAAATTGTAAAATAAATTCAATTAAAAGTGTGGACATGGGGATAATGACAGTGTCCCAAACGGACTGTGGTGATTGATACTTAAACAACACTGTCTTGAATATTAAATGAATGAACTGTTTGTTACATGAATTATATCTCAAGTAAACAGCCCTGTCCACTTAAAACTAGTAATTTCTCTCCAAGGACGCAGTCTTGAGGTTTTTTCTTTTCTTACCATATCTACAAAAAAGTCTTAGCTGAGTATGTAACCTTGGCTTTTTTCTCCTTTCTTGTTTTAATTCTCGCAGCAAAGCCCTTCCTTCTTCCCTTTATCTCTGGCAGCAGTCTTTTCTAGAGAGGGTGCTTCATGGCAAATGAGGATCTCCTCACCAACAGGAAGGCTTTACTTAATTTCCCAGAGGCCCTGCTAGAACTTTTTGCTTGCTGCTTCTCTACCACAAATAGGGACTTTAAATCTTTGCATTTATCTAACAAGAGGATAAACTACCATTACAGTACCGCCTGCCCCAGTAACAGGCTCTCTGGGTGTCTGACTTGTTGCCCTGTGCCTCTCTCTTTATGTAGGCATCTCTGACTCTTCCCATGTGAATTCACCTAAACCAACAGGCTCAATAAAGGCTACACTGAAAGCTTTCTATTCCTCCAAAGCTGAAAAATGACCCCTTTTCCCTGCCAACTTTGAATCTCAATAAAAATAGATCACCAGAAAAAATGATTCTGGAAGAACTCCTAAATCTCCTCCCTCAAGTCTGCTGCAAACTTCCAGATACTTCCAGAACCACACAGTAAGTAGTGAAATGCACTGCTTTCTTGGCTGCCTTACAGTGACTTTGGGAAGTCTTCTAGAACTCAGCAGATGCAGACACTTCCTCCCCTGGGCTCCTGCCAAAGCACAAGGCTTTTTCAAAACCCTGGGCTGCGTGAAAAATCCAGAATTTTCTCACTGTTTAAACAGATTTCTGTCATAATTTTCTTCATGAGCAAATGCTACTTTCAAAAAATACAAATGTTTTCACTGTACCAACAGAATTATAATAAAAAGTTTAGATTTACCAGATAAAAAGTTTTTTCATTTCTACTGCCACTAAAAACTTGTCACCTTTCATTTTCCTTAAATCTCTCACAATAATCAAGAAATATTAGCTTACAAAAATAACTAAAAATAAGCCTAAAACAGTGTTTTTCTTCAAATACAGTAACTTGAAAACTTTAAGGATAAGAGAACTTCCATGAAACTTCAAAGCATTACTCTTATGAAAAATAAATATGCCTTTAACCTTTTATGCTTCAAAATAATTTTTAGACAGATTTAACAGTTCTAATCAACAAAACAAAGTAAAACAATAAGATAAACTATAGGATCTTTGAAAGCAGAAAACTTCTAAACTAAAAAATAAGAAAACAAAAAAAAGTAAGAAAACAACTTATCAAAAGCCAAATGGAATTTAAATACACAAAAAAATTTAAGTTTATATATGAAAAAACTATGAACTACAAGCTAGGAAACCATTTTCAGAAGAGAGTTCTTTTTAAGAACTCAAAGAAGTCAATAAAAATACTAATATGCCAATAGATAAGTGGATAAAGAATAAGGAAACCCACAAAAAAGAACTGTAAATAGTTAAAACAAAAAATGATCAATCTTATTACCAATAAAGACACAAAAATTAAGATACTATCTATGCCCATCAAATGAACAACTGAACAAATTAAGATGAAAATTATTTAATGATGGCATTATATGTCAACAAAATTAAAAGCTACCTTTAAGCTTGGGAAGTTAAGAAAGAAGGAAGTTCAGTGAAAAACTAGTATCATACAACT
The DNA here is from genome assembly GCF_000276665.1 of Chinchilla lanigera. Lineage (NCBI taxonomy): Eukaryota > Metazoa > Chordata > Mammalia > Rodentia > Chinchillidae > Chinchilla > Chinchilla lanigera. The sequence continues at coordinate 18,615,889 of NW_004955437.1, read as the reverse complement.
GTGATGGAATCTGTATTGAACGAGATTAAGTTTTCACTACCTGACAAAAAGTTAAAAATAGATTAATACTGATCAAAACGAACAAAAAAATTAACATCATAACATGGTTATATCTTTGCAAGAAAATAAGCAGAAGAAATTCATCCAAATGTAGCTGTCTCTAGATTGCAGATTAAGTGATTTTTTAAATTAATTTTCCAGATGCCTTGTATTAGCATAGTGACAAAATTTATATAAAATAATAAACCACAAACATAAACTTCCACAGTAAGGCCCCCTAAGCCTTTTAGGAAGTGGTTAACTACTCCATAACACAAAAAACAGCAGCTAAAAATACCTTAAGTTTTTGAGCATACTAACTCTAAGCTTCCAGATTTTACTCTTCTTCTAAGCCTATTTAAAAGCAATCTAATAATCCACTGGTGATGGCACTACCAGAGTGCACACTGTCTCATTTGCTGTCCTCCTAGAGACACACAGATCATAAGTTAGGCCAGTGAACATATCCTCCATGTTCAGTGTTCGAGGAATAGGTTACAGAAAAAACTCTCTATGGAATTTGTAAACTCAGACACTAAATTTGGATCTGCCTTGTGACAATCTTTGCTTTTCACTAAGGATACACAAGAACCCAATCTATAAACAGGACAAACACTGAAATACAGAGACAAGTAGTTCCAGTCCCCAAATCTCTGATTCTGCTAAACTGAATGAGAGCTCCCCAGTAATTTCCCAACCCACGTGAGGAAGCCTGCAAATTCCCTTGTTCTTAAGCTAGTTCAAAAGGAATTTCTGAGGGTCTGGGGATATAGCTCAGTGGTACACTGCTTGCCTAGCATGTACAAAAGGAGGTTCAATTACAAGACAGGGCCAGGGTGGGAGGGATTTCTGTTACTCACAATACAAAGTTCAGAATGATACAGCATTAGAAACACTGGATATAAAGACCCCCTTGAAATTACACAAAAGATACTTTGCCACTGCCCTTAAAATATGCATAGTCCTCCAAAATAATAAGATTCAATTTATCTACTTAAAATTATAATTGAATTTCTAGTAATTATTTTATGGAATGATTCCTCTGTTTTAATAATATGCCTCATTTATCCACATTCATTCAGAAGCCTTAAGTGACATTTACGGGCAAAGATGTCTATCAATCAGGTTTTTAAAACAGTGATTTCCTACTTCTGTTCTCTCATTTCCATTTCTTTCTACCCTCACTCAGCAGCTAGTTAAGTAAATCACTCTAGAGCATTAAAGGGTCAAACATCACAAGAAACTAGAGCTTTATAAAAAACAGTAAGATATAAATGACTAATGTTCAAAGAAGGTGAAGATTTAAATAGGTCAAAGTAGATGTAATCTCAGACAAAATCTTTGGGATAACTTGCCTTAATTTAAAAAAAAAAAAAAAAGCAAAGAGAAGACAAAGGAGAAAAAGGGGCCGGGGGTTTAGCTCAGCGGCACAGCGCCTGCCTGGCAAGCGCAAGGTTGTGAGTTGGATTCCCAGTACCGGGGGCGGGGGAATGCAGTAAGAGTCAAAGTTCCAAAGGTAAACTTACACTAGAATAAAACAGTGCTGTAAAAAAAAAACTATAACTATATAAAGTTATTAATAATAATTTGGTTCTTGGTGGAACAGTAGGTTCACGAGTGTTTATAGTGTAATTTTTGTAACATATAAACACATTATATATAATGTTTTATATGCATATTACATTTAAATTATAAGGAAAAACAGCATGGAAGAAATCTTATTGGAAAACATTCTCAGGTAGGCTTGGATAAAAAAATATATTGCAAAATTTACTACTTATCCAAACATAAAAGTTTCCTACAACACTTCTTCCAGGAAAGTCCAGCCCTATGCACTCCACAGATCAATTAAACCTGGGAACAGAGTTTAAAACAGTTCTACTACACTGTAAATATTTATGATGTTCAGTTATCAGGATTCATTGAATTTAGGTACAAGTTTTTCAATGAATTACTAGAACAGGGCACCTGGCAAGTAATCCTATTATCCTTTCAGTTTCACATTTTTTCTTTCAAGAAAAAGTTGCAACATTAAAAATTCTGTTTTCCCCAGGTGTGGTGGCACATGCCTGTAGTCCCAGCATAGTGAGACCCTGTCTCAAAAAAAAAAAAAGAAAAAACACAAAAAGAAAAAACACAAAAAGAAAGTGTTAGCCTAGAATAGTGGCTCTTATATAAAGTTTGTTTTCCCCAGAGAAATTCAAAAATTAATAAGCAGACTAAAGAGTGCTGGATATTCAGTTCTAAACTTTGACACTAAAAATATTCCAGAAGGCTGCTTTTAATAGTCTCTCCACACCTTCTATACCTGTTCTAAACCTTGTTTTAGAGGGCTCCAGCTTTATTTCTTCTCGTACAGTTATCATACTCAATTGTTGGTACTCCTGGCATCTGTGTTCACACTTGAATCTTTTCTTTTCTTTTTTTTTTTTGTTTTTGTTTTTTGTTTTTCTTCTGGTACCAGGAATCAAACTCATGACCTTGCACTTGCCAGGCAGGCACTTTGCCACTGAGCTAACCCCCCAGCCCCAACACTTGAATCTTTTTGACAGTCTTCAAGATCAACACAAAAGACCAACCCAAGTGCAGGCTCCTAATTCAGGCCACCACAATGTGCTACATTTAAGATTTGGCATGCCTTCTCCATCTAAGCAGGATGGATTTTCTAAGGCACTGAAGACTGACTGCTAGCAGAACTGGTTTTATTTCTGTTCTTCTCTATAATCCCTCAGCAAATTGTCATTTGTTTTAACTTAATTCCATGAATTCCAGTCATACTTCTGCTCCCAAAAAGAGTGAGCTATATCTAGTACTTACAATCTGATGGACAAGTGTTTTAATGCTACATCCAACTTTTCTATGAAAACCCAGAAATCATACTAGCTTTTTTTCCCATAGCTTTCTGTAGTTCAGCAGTGAACCTAGCTGTTGACATAATTAAAATGAATAGTATTTCAAGATTCATGTAGGAAGTCAGCTCTACAAGATGCTGAAAGTGCTACACAGGCTATCTCTTGGAGGTTCTTCCTGGGTCCCAAGATAACCTTAGGATTTCAAAAACACACAGGATCTGATATTGTTTATGGTACCTCTACCTCTCCTATACTCTGTTCTAGAGAATATAGTACCCCACTCCCTTTGTTTAGTTTTTTGAGACAGGGTCTCACTATGTAGCTAAGGATAGCCTTGAACTCACTTTGTAACCCAGGCTGGCCTCGAACTCACAGCAATCCTCTTGCCTCAGCCTCCCAAATTCTGGGATCACAGGCATGTGCCACTGCGCCCATATTTTAAACTACATAATATCTTTCAACTATTTCAACACTTAGTTAAAAATATAAACATTTTCTAATGTAGGAAAAAGGTAAGATTCTTGTTACCAGGATACAGAATCTAAAAAATTTATTATAAGTGATATTAATAGTCCTCCAAAATAGTAAGATTCATCAATAATATACATTTTTTTGGCTGTCCCTACATAAGAAAAAAAGATGTTAAAATACGAGCCCAAATGTGTCTAATAGCACATAATTTAAAAAGCACTAATGTAGATGAAAGTACCTAATATAATACCTGCCACACAGAAAACAATTAAGAAATATCAGTTACTTGGGGATATGGGGCAAGAATTCAAGAATAACTGAATTTTGGGGTGTTTCTTTTTTTGTTTTTTTGAGACAGGGTTTCACTATGTAACCCCAGCTGACCTCGAATTCACAGTGATGCTCCTGCCTCAGCCTCCTCAGTCCCGGGATTCCGCAGTGCAGGGTTTACAGGCGTACACTACCACGCCCAGCAATGCTGAAGCCATATAAATTTCAAACTATCTTCATACAACCTTTGAATATGAATAAAATCTTATCTGAGTTTTAAATAATGGGGGCAGGGGGCTGGGGATTTAGCTCAGCAGCAAAGCGCCTGTCTGGCAAGCACAAGGTCATGAGTTCGGTTCCCGGTATCAGAGAAAAACCAAAAAAAAAAAAAAAAAATGGGGGCAGGAATTTGCTGGAACAATGGGGCAAGAACAAAGGTCAACTTAGTAAGTAATCCTTTGAGGTCTTAAATTGAACAAGCAGGTTTTAGAAACACTAAAATAAACACATCATTTTTTTTTATTTTTGACACTGATCATTTTTTGAAGGAACTGGATATACAAATGCAGTTAGTTAATACAGTATAAAATTAGAGTATAAGAGAAGTCTTGCATGTATTTAAAACCAGTTAATCTTTACTACTTTAAAATAAATACAAATGTCTGTAATGGTTGATACGCTGTGTCAATTTGAGAATTGAGGTTAGAAGCTTAAATAAGTGACTCAGCAGGGGGCCAGGGTCCTCACTTTACAAACACCTCATCCTGTGCAAGAGGAGGGCGGGAGATGGTGTGAATGCTACGCCCACCCTAGAGCAGGTAGCCTGATACAATATAAGACAGGAAAGAGGTTTGCTCTTCCCCCCTTTTGCTCTTCTTGCTTCAACTGCCTAGAACTGTTGCCCTGTGCCATGTGCCACTCTGCCTTGAAGCCATCTGATTATGGACTGAAACTTCCACAAATTGTGAACTAAACAAACCTTTTCTTCCTTAACTTGGGGTGTTGGCTATTTTGTCCCAGCAACGAGAGAAAAGTGAGCAAGACACTGTTCTCCATTCAGCAAGTTATTTCAAAACAAGAAGTTATTCATTCAGCACAATGTTCAATGCATAACAACAGACCCACAATAAGTGCTTAAATGATCCCAATATAGAATCAAGGAGAACATCTTCAGGATAATTTTTCTAAAATGAAATACTAGTCTAATCTTTATATATATATATATATTTTCCTTCTTAACTGAAATAATTCTTAAAGTTTTCAAGAAATGGTTTTCATGGTTAGAAAACTTGAGAAATTATTTGGGCAACAGAGCTAGGGACTGAAGTAAGGAATCTTACACATTGAGAACAAAAAATGAATTAGATATCTTAAAGTAAATTATTAAAACTTTACAAGTTTCTATTTCTGTTACTCCCCAGAATCCTTACAGAAGCATTTTTTTCCAAAATTTTAACAAAATGTTTAGAGTTCATTTCTGTCTTTGTCATAGACATGCATAACATAACACATTAGTTCCCCCTTATCCTCAGATTCACTTCCCATGATTGCACTTACCCATGGTCAACTGGTTGAAAAGCACTTCTACAGTGCAATAAGGAATTAAAAGTATTTTGAACAAAGTGTAGTGCACTGGCAATTCAATGAAAAAAAGTCATAAAGTGCTTCCTTTCAGTGAAAAGTTGAGTAAGATATTTAGAGAAAGAGAAAGTGGGGCTATATTCACAGAAATTTTGTTGTAAGCATACTGTTATGATTGTTCTATTTTTATTGTTGTTACTCTCTTACCGTGCCCAATTTATAAATTAAAATTTACCATAGGTATGTATGTATAGGAAAAAAAAGTATGTGTGGGATCTGGTACTGAGGTTTCAGGCACCCACTGGGGTCTCAGGATGGGTACAGAGGATGACTACTATTATATTCTTTTGACACTTCATACAACATTCGATGTTTTTTTCTTTTATGACTTGTAGTTGCTGATGATTTAATTCTTGGGTTTAAGTTCCAAGACCAAAGTAATTCTGATTCTTATAATGGAAACATCTAATAAAATTTCTATTTAACCCACTTTACATGAGGAATAAACTTCCATTTGTATCCATAATATTATTTAAATATCATTCCTAATATAAAAGAGGCTATGTATGCTCTTATCTCTGAAACTGAATGATTCAGACCAAGGCTCATTACAACACCGTCTAAGCAGTCCCTCTCCTCTTAAATCATGGATTATAGCTCAGACACCCAAATATACTCAACTTTATCCCTCCCAAGGATATTTTGCCAAAATTCTACTTTTCTTTATCCTGGTTAACTTCTTCCCTTCCTAGCCATCAATTTCTTCTTTTCCAATACTAGTTCCAAAGTTCTCAAATTGAGGAAAATATACATAAAATAAGATGACATCTACTAAAATGGGAAATAAATTCATGGTTGCAGAGGATGTGAATTTAGATTATGTGCTTCCATTCAGCACATACTCAGATTTAACGTGAAGCAAAATAGTTTCATGCCTCTATTATTATGTAACTTCATGTTCTATGAAACATTTCTCATGATCCTTTTGATTCTCCCATAGTCTACTGGGCACATCATAAATGCTTAAATTTAGTAGAATGACTAAGTTAATTACTACTAACCAAGAAACCACTTTATTTCAACTCTAAATATTGGAAGTATTTCTAATACAGTTGTAAACATGCTATTAAATTATCTTTTTTTCAGTCAGGCATGGTGGTGCACACCTGTAATCTCCACTCAGGAAGCTGAGGAAGGAGGATTGCCATAAGTTCGAGGCCAGCCTGGGCTACACAGTAAGTTCAAATCCAGCCTAGACTGCATAACCAGATCCTGTCTCAAAAAAAAAATTAATTTTTTTCAAAATCAGTCTGGATGGTGAAGTTAACACGAAATGTGAATCAGAAAATAGACAACCTGAGTCCAAGACCTAATTTTGCCACTTACTATATTGTTAAGCGAGTAACCTGACTTTTCTGAGTCTTGGTTTCTTTACTTGTAAAATGGGGATGATATAAACTACCTCACAGAATTATCTTAAGATTCAAATAACCTAACACATAAGGTGATTTAGTTGTCTGGTAGGTTACAGAAAACTTTTCAAATCTTTTCAGAGTGCAGTCCAATCCCCAGAACATTCTTCTAGGCCTGGAAATAGAAAAATGTGGTGATGTGCAGGGTAGTGGGGGCCTTTAAGAAGTTGGCTCTAGTGGGAGGTAGGTAGGTCATCTAGGCACTCAGAAGGGATCAATGCTGGTCTCAGAGAAAGTTAGTTCCCATAAGGATGGGCTGTTAGTATAAGACAGTGAGCATGACCCCTGAATCTCTGCTTCCTGTCTCCCCATGTGATCACTTTCTCACTTTCCTATGAGGTGCTCCCTAGAGCTGGGCAAAAGCCAGTGCTGTGCTCTTGGACCTCCAGAACTATAACATAAATAAACCTCTTTTCTTTACAAATTACTCAGTCTTGGGTATCTTATTATAGCAGTGAAAAACAGACTAAGATACTGATTAAAAGTCTTACTGCTGGGCAGGGGATATAGCTCAGCAGCACAGTGCCTGGCTGGCAAGTGCAAGGTCCTGAGTTCAATTTCCAGTGCCAAAAAAAAAAAGAATCTTACTGTCACCCAGGTGTGCTGGCACACACCTGTAATCCCAGCACTTGGGAGTCTAAGGCAGAGAGATTGCTGCGAGTTTGAGGCCAGCCTAGAAAACAAAGTAAGTTCAAGGCCAGCCTGAACCGTATAGTGAGACCCGGTCTCAAAAAGACAAAAAAAAAAAAGTTTTACTGTCACGTGTTTCCTTTCTTAAAAAATAAAGAAAGAAAACTGGTTAAAGTTAACTGTAGCTATGCAGGTGGATAAAAGGAACCACTAAATTAGTGTTCTCTGTGTTGCTTATAATGGAGAAACAGCCCAAATGCCCAGTAAAAGAGGGACTGACAATATTAACTTGATATAATCTTACTATTAGGTGACAGATTTTTAAACAACCAAACCATGGACAAATTTCTAAGAAACACTAAGCAGCAAGTCCAAGACAGTACTCATTCTCTGATGACGGCTATGAAAGCAGCTGTATTCTTAGCCAACATCCAATCAAACATACTGTCATACTAATCATCCAAAGGAAGACCAGGAAAAAGAACGGTTTTCCTTATATCAAGTTCAAAAGCTGCTAGAGTAGCCTAAATAAGAATCCTTTGAATTCCACAAGTTTTTATTCAGGTACAATATTTACTTGGTTAGAGGGAAACTTATGATAGGGTAACTTCAATTTATACAAGTAAATTTCATTGAGTAGAAACACAAGGCTTTAACTGGCTTCATGTCTGTTTTTTTGTTTTTTGGGGGGAGGGTTTTTTTTTTTGGTACCGGGAATCAAACTCGGGACCTTGCACTTGCCAAGCAGCACTGTGCTGCTGAGCTATATCCCCCACCCTGGCTTCACTTTTACTTTTTTTTTTTGGTCTTTTTGAGATAGAGTCTTGCCATGCAGTTCAAGCTGGCCTTGAACTCCAGTGATCCTCCTGCCTCAGCCTCCCAAGTGCTGGGATTACAGGCGTGTGCCCCACAAGCCCAGGTACTTTACTTGTTTTATACTTCCTTATTTATACACACTCCACCCCATTATGTTTTTTTGTTTTTTGTGATACTAGGGGTGAACCCAGAGCCTACACAATGAGGTACATCCGCAGCCCTATTTATTTGTTTAAAATTTGAGATAGGGTCTCACTAAATTGCTAAATTTCCTGAGCTGGGCTCAAACTTGTAATCCTCTTGCCTCAACCTGTCAGAGGGCTAGGATCCAGGCAGGTACTTGGCAGGGCTCCACCATACTTTGAGATTCAAGATCTCACTGCAGGAGCAATAAAGTTTAATGCCAATGATTATACATTATTTTTTTGGTACCAGTAATTGAACTCATGACCTCATGCTTGCCAGGCAGGCTCTGTGCCACTGAGCTATATCCCCAGACCCTATACATTTTATTTTGTTTACCTTCATGTCTATTCTACTTTCAGAGTGGAAAAAACAAAGACATGTTACATTGTGGGGTGAGGGCACCCTTTTGTACTTTCACTGCTAGACAGTTTAGCAAGTCAGCGATTTTTACAATCAATTAACTTTTGTTAAAATCTTTTTAGCAAAAGTTTATTAAGTCATCTATATATTCAAGTCTAGTTAATCTTACATGCCCAGCTCAATCTTCAGACATCTTCAACAAATTCTACCTCAAGATGTGCAGATACCCTGAACAGTTGCTTCCTATCTATCTTACTTTTTAGAGGTTATTATAATACAGTCCACGGGTGGGCTGTGAGGGGAGGAAATGGTACCTAAAATTTCATGTAGATATGTATATTTGCATTTTCTGATGTAAATCCACGCTTGCCAGCATTTTCAAAGAATTTCATGACCTCAAAGTAGGTCAATCTAAAAGTGATAATTATGTTCCAGTTGATAATTCATCACTAAGTAAAATAAGTATTTCTCCCACAGAAATGAAGATTCACAAGCTTTAAGACTGTCCCAGCTCTTGCTGAATCCCTGGACTAAAAACAGGAGTCTGAACTTAAAAGAGGTAATATAACTCATTCTGTGTTAACAGAAAAGATAAGCACCTCCTTACCAACATCCATCGGCAGCGACGTGCACTACCAAGTGATATGAAGTTTTCTTTTTCAATACTCATTGACGCTGTTCGTTTTTTTTTTTTTTGCGATAATTAAAATTTGTACAAATGTTTCATACCAGCCAGTGTAATTATCCCCTTATCAAAATCCTAACTTCCAGTACTTCAAAATAAAACTCTTCAATGTCAATGGAAACAGCATTACTCATTTAAAAGGGAAAAAGTAGTCCTTTTCCTAGTTTCTGTAAAATCTAAGAAGCATTTGTCATTAGCTATCAAAAACGCTGGCAGGAGCGAATAAGGCATAATGTTCCAAAACCAAAATCAACATGATTTTTACAGGTAAGTGATAAAATCTCTGCTTCCCATAGAAAGAAAAAGGTAAAATTTGCAGTTCGTATTTAAGATTCTGAAAAATAACACTCCGAGGCTAAAAGTCAAAGTTAAACAAAAGTCGAGAATGACTATTCATATTCCAAATCAAGGCAAAAATGTATTCAAGGTTGTTCACGTTCGGCTTCTTCACTATTTCCTGCTTTAGGTATCTATTTTCTCCACAGAAACCTGATCCCAAAAAATCCCCTTTAAAGTGATTTCAAAACTAACTTCCAATGGTCTGCTATGTAGACTGAATTTTTCATTCTAGGAGAAGACTAATCCCATTCATAAACTAGATCTCACCCTACGAGGGGAATGTGTTTCTTTCCAGAACCTTAAAAAAAAAAAAAACGAGTAAAATGGATGAAAGAACCCTGCTGCCACGTCTGCCCCCCGCCCCCACTCACGTAGCGGCCACTCCATCCCTCCCGAGTGCATTCCTAGGCTACGTCCAAGAGCCACAGCTCTCCGAGAAACAGTTAAGTCGAAATTGGCAGCCTCTGGCCTTTCAGATCTGCTCCTAAAAGGGGACCCAGCTGCTTTTTCCTCCCTTTCTTAAGACAGTGCAAAGTTCCAAGAGTCTTCGCCACTCTGTGCAGAACACAGAAGCAGCGAGCGGCCAAACCTGAATCTGTATTCCACAGGCTGGATGATTTAAGAGAAACGATATCGCACTCATCGCACCAGCCATCCTTCCTCCCCTTTGAAGCATTACGGTGGGGGGACGGTGGTGTAATCCAACTCAAAATTCGTTCAGCCGTGGAATGTCTGACCGGACTTTTAACCCCTGCGAATTCGAGGCGGGGGAGCTTCTGCGCCTTTAAAGAGTCCGGGGCACGAAGAGGGAAGGAAGAAGCCGAGCTTCCCCCGCCGGGTGATGGGTGATGTGACAGCAACTTCCCCAGCCCCGGCGGCCGGGAACTCCGCGCCCCAGGCTACGTTTAGCCGCAGAGGCAGCACCAGCCGCGCAACAGATGAGTTCAGCCCAACTCCCGAGCCGGTCGTCCAGCTCCCCGACCCACGACTTTCCCCTCGAGCGGGCGCCGCGGAGCTCCAGCTCCAGCTGCAGCTCCAGCTCCCAGCGTTCCGATCTGCTCTCGCGGCCACATGCTCACCATCTGCGGCGGCCGAAACCCACGCCCCGCCCCCGCGTCCCTCGCAGCTCCTCAGGGAGGACCAGGTACTCGGACCCACAGGGCGATCCCCGCGGGAAGGAACATTCAAGAAAGTCCTGGTCCGGGGCGGGGACAGAGGCTGCCGCAGCCCTGGCCGCGGAGGCGGGAAGCGCGGCGCGGAGAAGCGCGGCCAGGCCTCCGGGGAGAAGGACGCAAGGCTGCCGCGAGGAAGCGCAGCGCCCGGCCCCAGCCATTCCAGCGCGAGGAGGAGACACCGCGCCGCCGCGGCCGCCGCTGCAAGACGGCAAGCGCATCTCACCTGGAAAGGGAAACAGGAGGGTGGCTCGCTCTGGTCTTCCCGGCGCCTTCTCCCAGGCCTGTTACCCACTCCCGGCCCTCAGCCCGCTGGCGGCGCAACTGGGCAGCAGAGGGAGCCCGTTAGCCCTTTTATAACCTCTAGGCCTCAGCTGCAGCGCCGCCGCCGAGGAGGCGGCGACTGCAGCTCTAGCTACGTGAGCTCTATCACACCCGTGCCCCCCAGACTGCGCAGGCGCCCAGTCCCGCCTCCCGCTCACACCCACACGCGGTCGGCCCCCGGCCCCCCCCTGGAGTCCGAGCCCCAGAGGAGCGGCTGGGGCCGGGATGGAACGCGCCTGCGCAGTGCTCTCGCCTCGCGCCACCGTTGCCGTGGTTACCACGGGGTTTCCTGCTCCCGTTCTAAGTAGCGCCTGAATTTCAGGATTGGACTTCAAGTCGAAGCCAGGAAGCCACCAGCAGAGACATCTTGAAAGTGAGAAGAGGAACCTGGGAGCATAGCAAATAGAGCAGAAAGGAACCTAAAGTGGAAAATAATACAGTGCATCCAGTCTTGGTATCTCAGCTGTTTTGGCCCTAAAGGCATTTACTTTGCTAACCTCCCCCTCACATTTCCACATCATTTTGTAGGAATCTCTCTCTGTCTCCCTCCTTTACACTTTATCAGCAGATAGCAGACAGAGTTCCAGACTCAGATTATCTGGATTTAAATCCTGACTGTAGGGTGGGGGATGTTGCTCATTGGCACAAGTGCTTGCCTGACAAGCGCAAGGTTCTGAGTTCTATCTCCTGTACAAAAAAAAAAAATCCTGACTGTATTTTGGGCTCTTTGTATCTCAGTTTCCTCATCTGCGAGATAGGAATAACAGTATTATCTGTCTCCTAGGATTATTGTTGGGCTGAAATGAGATAATAGATTAAAGCTCTTAGCATGCACCTAGCATATATTAAGGACTTGGTAAATATTAGAATCTGTTGTTGTTCTAATATTAAGTACTCCAGGGGCTCAGTGGTAGAGTGGTAATCCCCAGAACCACAAAGGCACACAAAAATTAAGCACTGTATATACGGCATCAAGTACTGTGTTTGCTCTCAGTCATATTTCTACAAGAAGAAAGTTTTACTATCAGGAGGCAGTGAAAACAGGGTCTGGTGGCACACACCTGTAATCTCAGCACTGGGGAAGCTGAGGCAGGAGGATCACGGTGGGGTTCAAGGCGAGCCTGGACTGCATAGTGAAACCGTGCCTCAAAAAGAAAAAGAAAAAAAAAAGAAAGGCAATGAAGGTGATGGATTTTCTCTTCTCAGTACAAGGAAAGAATAACCTCCCTAAAATTTGTTATTCATTAATTGTTCTTTCAAAAGTTTTCATTATGTGCCGGAAAGTATAGCAATGATTAACAGTTGATGCTTATGGAGGAGGGTTGATTATACAGATACAGAAGCAGAGAAATGGTACTCAGCTTTAGGCAACCAGAAAGTAGATGCAGTGATATCTGTATCAGTGGTTCTCAAAGTGTGGCCACAGGGCCAGCAAGGTTAAAGTTACTTCATGTTAAGACTATTTGCCTTTCACTGTAATGGAAATACAGTGGGGTTTTCCAGATCTGCACTATTACAACAGACTCACTTCTGAGCATATATGAGCAGAACATATGTAAGAATCTTCTTTTAGGTCAGATGTTAGAGATTTGCAGAAATGTAAATAATACCACTGTTCTAACTAAATTCTTTCTTTGGAAAATATATTTTCATTTAAAAGTGTTATTTATGACTGGGCGAGGTGGTGCATACCTGTAATCCCAGCTCTTGCGGGGGCTGAGGCAGGAGATTCCCTGCTAAGTTCCTGGACCACACAGTGAGTCCAAAGCTAACCTGAACTACATAGCAAGACCCTGTCTCAAAAAAAATATTGTTAATGTTAACATGTAACGTAATTATTTTAAAGTGAATAAGCAAATATTTACATGTTTGTTTTAACTCTGAATACAGGAAATGTTGATAGATATGATCCACATAAAAGCTTCTTGTAGTCCTCAACACTTTTTTTAGGAGTTTGAAGTGATCAAGAATCAAATTAGGGCTTCAAACTCAAAGGCAGATTCATTATGAAGCCAATGAAGCTTCAGCTTCAGGGCACTTCATTTGAGCTGCCCTTTTCAGAGTCCCTGGAAGGTCACATGGTCATTTTTTTGGTTTTGTTTTTTTGTTTTTTTGTTTTTTTCTGGTACCGGGAATCGAACTCACGATGTCGTGCTTGCCAGGCAGGCACTGTGCTGCTGAGCTAAATCCCCAGCCCCACATGGTCATTTTTTTGTAAAAATCTTAAAAGATATTTTAATTGCACTCTTTTTTTTTTTTTTTTTTTTTTTTAAGATAGGCTCTCGTGATCTAGCCCAGGCTGGCCTTGAATTGATGGCAATCCTCCTGCCTCACCCTCCCGAATGCTGGGATTACAGGCGTGTACTACCACACCTGGCTCCCCAAACTCTAAAAGTTAAAATAAACACTAAAGGAAAAAAGCTAATTTTTAATCTTTTCTATAGAAAATTGTTACCAAATGGTTATCATATAAAGAGACAATATGAGATGCAAGCAAATGTATAGAAAGAAAAGGAATACAGAAATGTGTCAGGCAGTTAATCAGTAACATTATTATGTCTCTCTTCTGAATTTTATGATGTGATTGTGTTAGTCCATTTAGAGTTGCTATAATAAAATACCTTAGGCTAGGTGCATTATAAGGAAAAAAAATGTATCCCTTCCAAGGGTGGTATGCCTAGAACCCTAATCACCTACCAGGCCCCACCTGTTGAAGGTTTCACCACCTCTCGGTACTGTAGCAATGGGTTCCAAATCTCTAGCACATGAGCCTTTGCATGACAAAACATCCAACAGCAGCAGTGGCATTTGGGATTTTTTAAATATGTGATATGTAGTTGCCCCCAAAAGACACTTCATATAACCATTTAACCTGATCATCTGTTTAGTGAGAATCAAATTGATGCCTGGAGGACAAGAAAAAAAAATAACATAGTCCCTCTGAATGGTCAGACAGCAGAGCAGCCTGCTGTAAATCTCCACTAAATCTCTTCCTCTTGCATCTGAAATGCTCATCAATATTTCTTAGATAAATGTTTAAAGTTATATATGTTTTTAGGGAAAGATAATCCTATAAGTACAAGCAGAAGTGATTCAACACTCAATCAATAGCTTAATGGCAAGCCAAGTTAGGAAATAGTTTTAAAAAACAAACAAAAAAACCAGCCAATCGGCGACAACTTGCCACTTTTTAAATGTCAGCCGAACACATAGAAACAGTTGCACTCTAGGGAACTCATCTAGATTGGTGGAGTGGAAGTTAGCCAGTCATCAGCGGTCTGTTCACCAGAATAATCGTGCTTTTAAGGATGATGTCCACCCTGCCTCCCAAGCGCTGGGGTATTACAGGCATCTGCCACGACGCCCAGAAATGTATAGTGCCCCCATCTAGTTAGACAATCCTCCTTGCTCAGAATAGTATATGAATACAGTGAGTATGTAGCCTGAGAAGCAGACCACTTCTACACAGAGACAGTAAGTCAGCTTTTTATTTCACATTTTAAATGACAGTTTTTTCTTTTAACAGTGAGCATCTCTGTGACCAATGGAGAAGACAAAAATACAAAACATGTACCCTGTTACTGAAGCTGGTTTTAAACAACTTGCATGCACATATATGAAATAATTAGAAATCATTTGAGATGGTAAAGTATTTAATTGTGTTGTGAGGATTATGAAATATTATGTACTTTAGAGTTAAGAGAATGAATAGTTAGTTAAATTTGATGAAATGGGTAATAAGGAATAGCTCTTTTGGTAGGGGACAAAAATGATGAAAAGAACATTTTTCAAATATGTTACATAAATTACAAGAGAAAGTGGAGTCTACTTAATCTAATATTCATAGCCAGGTGTGGTGGCACACGCCTGTAATCCCAGCACTAGGGAGGCTGAGGCAGGAGGATCATTGAGAGTTTGAGGCCAGCCTGGGCTAGAAAGTGAGCTCAAGGCCAGCCTGAACTGCACAGGGAGGCCCTGTCTCAAAAAGACAAAAAAAGATCTAATATTCATTGAATATTTATGGAAAGTTTACAGTACCTACTGTTCTTGAGACTGCCTACTGGACTTAGAAGATAAAACTTTTTGTTTGTTTGTTTTTGTTTTTCTCTGGTACCAGAAACTGAACTCACGACCTTGCGCTTGCCAGGCAGGCGTTTTGCCGCTGAGCTAAATCCCCAGTCCCAAGAAGATAAAACTTTAATTAGACAATCTCTACTTTTAAGTCTACAGCCAGGTATGATGGTACATGCCTGGAATCCCAGCACTCAGGAGGCTAAAGCAAAAGGAGTACCTCAAATTCAAGGCCAGCCTGGGCTATGTAGTGAGTTCAAGACCAGCCTGAACTACATAGCAAGACCTTGTCTCAAAAAACAAGTTTATAATCCTACTGGATAGAGCTAAAACTTGCACTTGTGGTAATAGGAATTAATTCATCCAGTAAATATTTGTCTGCCTGGATGAGTTAGACTGTGTAAAGTACTGGATGTACGACTCAAACCATCATAGAACTTAGAATCCTAAGGAAATGGACAACATACAGAATTAGCAAAGACACACACACACACACACACACACACGATGATCAAATATGCAGTGATCTTTTAATTTAAAAATTTATTGCAGTAAAAGAAATTGTCATTAATTCTCCTCAAATTACTTCCTCCTTATACTCTTCCTCCCTTCAAACACACTGATCTCATTATTCTTGCCGCTGTCTGAAACAGTTCTGGAAGTCTTCTTTTGTGTCTCTGTGAGGTGTGATCACAAATGCAGTGGATGCTGCTGCTGCTGAGTGCCATCCGACAGAAAGGCAGGCTTGTAAAAACACAACAGTGTGTCCTCACCAGCGTTATTCACTGGTTCTGGCACTGTGCTTCTGGCTGCACAGCCAAAGACACTCATGACAGAGGACTTCCAGAACTGCTTCAGAAAGTGGCAAGAGCAATGGGATACGTGTTTGCAGTAAGGGCTTGGGGGAGCATCTTGAGGGAGATTAATAGCAATGTCTCTTTGTAGTAAATTTTAAAAATTTAAACATTCACTATAGTTTTGGACACATATTTTGGGTGTTTTTTTTTTTTGTTTTTGGAGTTTTTGAGACAGAGTCTCGCTCTGTAGTTCAAGCTGGCCTTGAACTCACTATGTAGCTCAGGCTGGCCTCAAACTCATGGTGATCCTCTTGCCTCAGCCTCCGGAGTGCGGGATTATAGGAGTGTTCCACCATGCCTGGCTGGACATACATTTTGATAAGTGAAAATAACAAGGAAAATATCAGATTGCTAAGGGGAGGAAAAAGATATAATTTAGATTGATAATACGCAGTGTCACTAAAGAAGTGATGTTTAAAACACCCTGAGTTGACTAAGTGTGTGAATAAGAACATTTTAAAGATAGGAAATAGTATAAATGATATGTAGCAAGAAAACTTTGGAGCATTTGAGAAGCCAAAAGAAATTCTGTATGGCTGTAGTACAGTAAGGCAGAAAGAAACTTGAGAAAGAAAAGATTGGAAAGATATGCAGTCTAGATTATGCAGTGCATTTTTTGTACTGTAATAAGTATAATAAGAAGGCACTGAAGTATTTTAAGCAAGGAGTAACATATTATTTACCCTTTTTGAAAAAATTAGTACATGTGTGCAGTACATAATGATTACATTCATCATGGGGAGTCAGTGCGTGAACATAGCACATCTTAATTTTTTACTTCCTCTTTCCCTCCCTCCATCTCTTGGTTTTGCAAAAGATCTGTTTCCTTGTTTCCTATTATCTATCTCTTATTTAGCTCTATACTTTATTTGTACTTTGGATTTCTCAACGCCATGATATTTAAGCTTCTTGTGTCTGATTTATTTCACTCAACATTATTGTCTCAAGGGGCATCTATTTTCCTACAAATGACTCAGATTTATCCTCCTTTATGGTTGAGTAGTACTCCATTGTGTATAAATACCATACTTTCTTTATCCATGTATCTGTTGATGGACATATAGGCTGCTTCCAAGATTTAATTGTTATGAATTATGCTGCTATAAATATGGCTATGCATGCATTATTTACCTTTCACAAAGACAAATGTAAAAAAAATAGGTTTTCTTTGAATAACATGTCACTGAACATAGGAATAAGCTCTGGGAACAGCACTAATAGAATCTTTCCCTTTGTGCATGAAGGTCAAGATATGAGGGAATCTAGAATATAGCTGAAACTGCAAAATATTCTAGTTATTAACATCCTGCTGCTGTGACATTGTGATAAATGGCTGCACTGGAAGAGCCAGATCCACTCACCTCATATGGCCTTAGTAGGGATGGGAAACTCACGGTCATAGTATCATGACTGTTCCACATCCTAATCTCTAGAACCCAGGAATACGTTACCTTACATAGCAGAAGAATTCACCAGATGTAATTAAGCACCTACAGGTGGGAAGATTAGCCTGGTTTATCCAGATGGGCCCAAGGTGATTACATGGGTTATTTAAAACTAAGAACACAGCTGGGCACTCTGGGAAGCTGATACAGGAGGATTGAAAGTTTAAGGCCAGCATGAGAAACTCAGCAATTTAGCCAGAACTAGTCTCAATTTTTTTCCTTGATTTTTTAAAGGGTGGGGGCTGTAGTTCAGTACAATAGCCCTGGGTTCATTCCCCCAGTACCACCAAAACAAAAACAAAACCATAAAAATCAAACAAACAAAAAAACTGAGAATCTTTCCCGGCCTTAGAAATATACTGGTGTAAAAGGCACAGTCATTTATTAATTTTGGTGTGTGAAAATTTATGAATAGCATGACAACTGTAGCAGACTCTATTTGTTCCTCTTGCTTTTCTGGTACAGTATCTTTTCTTAGTAATGGATTACTCTTTGAACATAAATAGTCTCAGTTGTGAATATTAAATATTTTCTCTGGATGTGGTGGTGCACACCTTTCATCTCAGCACTGAGGTAGGTGGATTGCCTTGAGTTCAAGGCCAGCCTGAACTGCAAAACAAGACCCTGTCTAAAAGCACCTAAGTAAATATTTTCAAGCTCTATAGTTTGCAGAATGTCCAGCAACTATTCTAACAAGCATAAATAAATTTATAAATTAAAAGTAATATTTCTCTAAGAACAATAAATTACATTTGAGAAGAATGCTTCTGTTTCTAAACAAATGGAATCTGACTTGGCTGTCGGAATGATTTGTAGAGCTTGGCCAGTCTGTGCATTCTTCCACCCAAATGAACTTGTCAAGAGCTCAAACACACCCAGAAAGAATGCCAGAAATCTCAACTTTGTTTGGTCAAGTAAGACCCAGAGTTACAGACCTGGAGTTCGTTCAGCATTTAGTAGTAAGAACAGTGCCTGGTTTGAAAGAAGCACTAGTGTAAGCAGTGAATTCACATGACAGTTCATCGCTAAAAATATAGTAGGATATCCCTCAGTGAATTGCTTTAACTTTTTTTTTTGTTTTGTTTTTTTTCCGGTACCGGGAACCGAACTCATGACCTTGCGCTTGCCAGGCAGACACTTTGCCACTGAGCTAAATCCCCAGCCCCAAATTGCTTTAACTTTTACGCGGAAATTTCTTCATCAGTCAAATAGCCATAACAGTATGTATCGTAGTACTAACAAGTTCAATGTATTCTAACCAGTTTTGACCTTGGTATGCTCTAACTGTTCTATTTCATCTTGACTTCCAGTATGACCTGTAACCTTAGATCTGTTCATTACTGTGTGTTAAGCATTACTCCATGTTTGGGAAGACGGTGTAGAGGAAAAACTACTGTATTTTACTTTTAAAGAGAAGCATAAGGACCTACCAGTGTTTATGATATTGCTGGCATTGCAGATGGACAGGGCTCTTTGAGGAATCCTTATGGAAGCCTTTTCCTACCTCTGTTTGCTAAGTCTCTTTCTTGACCTACATAAAGTAAAACAATGTCCAACTATAAACCTGCTTACCAACTCTACTTCTAATTTCTCTCCAATTTTGTTAATGTGTGCTCTCCTTCTTGATATCCATTCCTGCAACTGGTCAAAGAATAAGTGAGCTCTTGTTTCACACCCTAGCATGTTCCTTCTCTCTGTCTCTTTCTCCTTCTCTTTCTCTCTCTTTCTCTTTCTCTCTCTCTC
>NW_004955437.1:18592434-18596476 GCF_000276665.1 Chinchilla lanigera | reverse complement strand
TGCATATATGTACATGCATAACTAGGTCGTTGATGGGAGAGACGATTATTCACCATTTTATCTCCAGTTCTAGTACCATGCCCTGCACATGCTAGGTTTCAGTAAAAATCTATTCAATGAATGAATAAACACATATCTTTACATACTATAGAAATGATCCCTGAAAGTATAGCCTTAACACATATCTTTAAATACATACACCATTATCTGTCTTTCACCACCAAAAGGCCAGGCTGCAAGTCAATGACTTGAAGCTTGATTTGTGCCCTTAAAAGTATGCACAGGCTAGGGATGTAGCTCAGTGGTAGATCATCTGTTTAACATGCCCAGGGTTCCATCCCAGCACCATTAAAAAAAAAAGTCCACTCCATATTATTACACAGCTAAATGTCATTGCTTTGAAGTGAAGCATATCTGAAGAGAGACAATTTTTATTTCATGACCTAAAAAATGATCAGTATTAAAATTATTTATGTCATCTCTGTTGTATTTACTAACCATGCAGTATAATTGTTTAGTGATTTGGTTGACTATTTTTAATAGCTTTACTGAGATATAATTGAAATAATGTAATATACCCATTTAAAAATGCAATGCATGATTTTTACTAGATTCATAGAACTGCCCAATCACCACCACAATCAATTTTAGAAAAATCTTTCCACTCAAAAGTAAAGAAAAAACCCCACAAAATCAAAACCCTGTTCCCATTAACAGCCACTCCTCATTATCTCTAAACACACCCCCACAGGCAACCACTAATCTACTGTTTGTTTGAGATTTGCATATTCTGAACATTCAATATGAATTCAATCAATCTCTAGGTATATTTCAAATAAACTGCCCCATCCTGAAGCAACCATTAATCTACTTTGTCTTTATAGAGTTGCTTATTATGAACATTTATGTCCTAGTCCTTTTTTTGTTTTGTTCTGTTTTGTTTTTATTTAAAGACAGGAGCACATTAAATGATCCAGGCTGGCCTCAAACTTGTGATCCTTCTCCCTCAGCCTCCCGAGAAGCTGGTATTATAGGTGGCATTATAAGTGTCTGACGTCTTTTCATACTTTTTTTTGTTTTTTTGTTTTTTCCGGTACCAGGAATCGAACACACAACCTCTCACTTGCCAGGCAGAGGCTGTGCCACTGAGCTAAATCCCCAGCCCCGTCTTTTCATACTCTTTATCATATGGTTTTTTATTTTGTTTCTTTGCGTTTTTTTGAGACAGGGCCTCACTGTGTAGTCCAGGCTGGGCTCAAACGAACAGTGATCCTCCTGCCTTAGCCTCCCAAGTGCTGGGATTACAGGCATGCACCACCATTCCCAGCTTTCATTTTAGTATAAAAATTTTTTAATTTGCATAAAGTCCTACTTTTTTCTTACATTCCTTCTACAAAAAAGCAGGCTGGGATTTTGTTAGGGATTGCACTGAATCTGAAGATCAATTTGAGAAATATGACCATCTTAACAAAATTTAAGTCTTCCAATCTATGAACAAGGGATTCTTTCTATTAATCAAATGTTCTTTAACATTTATATTCAGTTTTCCTGTCCCATATCCCATCAGAAATACAAACCAGGTCTATTATACATATGGTGATCAAAAATACAGTTTCTATCTAAAGTCAGACATCCTTAGGTCAGCTATGTAAATATGGACAAATTAACTTTGCTAAGTCTCTATTTTCTCATCTTCACAGTGCAAATATTAACATGTATCTCACAGGATGTAAAGATTAACAATAAATGTATGAGACACAGCAATAACTAAGACTGAGTAGTAAATGTTAAGTAAATGCTCAGTCTTAGTTTTTCTTCTGGTTGGAATTTGAAGTGGCCCCCAAAATCTCCTCTATTGAAGTCTTGGCCTCCAATGTAGCAGTGTTCAGAGGTAGAGCCTTTGAAAGGTGATTGGATCATGAGTGTTCTAACATCATCAGTGCATTAGTCCACTGATGGAATCATACTTTAATGGGCTATTGGGAGACAGTAGAAACTTAAGAAGTGCAGCCTCATTAGAGAAAGTAGGTCCTTGGGCACATGCCTTTGAAAGCTGTATTTTGTCCTGGACCCCTTTCCCTCTCTCTCTGCTTTCCAGCCACTGTGATGTATATAGCTTTGCTTTACCACCCTCCTGTTCTGCCTCACCATAGGCCCAGAAACCAGAGACCATGGACTGAAACCTCTGAAACCATAAGCCAAAATAAATCTTTCCTTTAAATTGATTTTCTCAGGTATTATGTCACAGTGACAGAAAGGTGACTGCTATTTATTGTAACACTTAACTATTAATAGTGATTTTTTTTAAATTATGAAAGCCCAAATATTTTCCTATGTATGCTTCCGTATCTCCTTAGAATTCACTGACTTTATATCTTGTTTCCCTCAAATTTTCTGTGGCTTCCTTAAGAATAATGAATCTAACTGCTAAAAAACTTCAGCTTGTATCTAATGAAAAAATTTAAAAAGAAATAGCTAGCCAACTAACCATGTGTACACTTCTTTCCTAGGTAATCTAGCTACATATTAATAATGACATTCAAGATTTAATAACCCTTGTCCCCTACAGTCTAATCTCTACATGTGATGATTCTTTTAAAATATAAATCAAGCTGGGTATAGTGGTGCACAGTTTTAATCCCCACATTCGGGGAGGTTGATGCAGGATTACAAATTCAAGCCCAGCCTGGGTAATTTGTTGATTTAGCAAGACCCTATCTCAAAATAAAAAATATAGAAAGGGCTGGGAATATAGCTCAGTGGGAAAGCCCTCAGTACTGTGAAAAAAGTGTACCATATCAGATCATCTCATTCTCCTGAATAAATCCTTTAGTGGTATCATCCTTCTCCAAGTAAAGGCTCAAAGCATCACAATAGCTTTATAAGAATTTAAGAATTGTAAGACCTTCTGTGATCTAATGCCTGGCCAAATATCTACCTCATCTCTCATACAGTGTCCTAGCATTTCCTCAAACCTGCCAGGCATATTCCCACCCCAAAGCTTTTCCATGTACAGTACTCATGTTGTTCTGTCTACAAATCTCTTTCTGTTTTACGTCCTCTGTTCTTCCTTCAGAGTCTCTCAAATATCATAACAGTGAGGTTAGCCAGGGCTGGTGGCACACACCTGTAATCAATCCCAGCACTCGGGAGGCTGAGACAGGAGGATCATTGCGAGTTTGAGGCCAGCTCACTACAAAGTGAGCTCAAGGCCTGCCTGAACTACATAGTGAAACCCTGTCTCAAAAAGACAAAAACATAACAGTGAGGCTGACCATCCTATAAAAAATGGTAAAAATCAATTCTCTTGTTTTATTTTTTTGTTTATTTTTTATTTTTGTCTTTTGAGACAGGGTCTCGCTATGCAGTTCAGGCTGGCCTTGAGCTTACTTTGTAGCCCAGGCTGGTCTCGAACTTGCAGTGATCTTCCTGCCTCAGCCTCCCGAGTGCTGGGATTATAGGCATGCCCCACCATGCCTGGCTAATTCTCTTATTTTTCTCCCTAGGACTTATAGGCAAATTATATAAAAATGTCTCCCTAGGACACTTGGCGAATTATATATTTACTTGTTTATTTGTATCTCTTTTCCTGTAGAATATGTCACATAGGGACAGAAATTTTCTTGTATCCTGTGCCTTTAAGAGTCCCAGGCTCATTAAATATGTGTTGAATGAGTCCCCCAACATCAGTAGTCAGAAGTTAGCCAGCAACTTTGGTAGTAAGAAAAGAACAGGGCAGCACCAAAGGAGCTTTACAGGGGGACTGATTTCAGTTAGATAGAATGCATTTCTCTTGATTGATCAAGGGATAAATGCTACCAAAAGCTCAAACATGCAAAGTCCTCCTGTCCTTTTAAATTGGCCAGTATCATAAAATGTTAGAGCTTGTTCTAAAATGGGCACAGCTCCCTTATGTACCCTTATAAGGTATGAATTCTGTGGATGAGGGTGGATTTAATGACTTTAACATTTTGTTATTAAAAAATGGATCTGGGGGCTGGGGTTTAGCTCAGCCGTACAGCACCTGCCTGGCAAGCACGAG
>NW_004955437.1:18564201-18592279 GCF_000276665.1 Chinchilla lanigera | reverse complement strand
ATGGACTTGAGCTCACTTTGTAGCCCAGGCTGGTCTCAAACTTGCAGCGATCCTCCTGCCTCAGCCTCCTGAGTGCTGGGATTACAAGTGTGTGCCACCACGCCCAGCCTAGTATTAAGATCTTCGATGCTCATGAATTTGATAGTCATGGTAAACTTTGCAGTTTGAAGACACAGTATCATGCCTGCGGAGTGAACTACTATTCCCAGAGTGCTTCTCTAGGAGCCTTCTGGGAAGTGTGGCAGAAATATGTTTTTAATGACCATAGAGATTACATTTCCCAGAGTGTGTCTATAGAATTCTGGGAAGTGTGGCAGAAGCAGCAGTGGTCCCTCTGGGGAAGGAAAACAGTTTAAACTTGAACGTTTGGTGTTCCCTGGTTACTGCTGACTTTTGAGGCCTGGGAAGCCACCCCTAAAAGAATTCAGAGTGAGTACAGTAAAAAAGAAACCTGTTCAGGTGTTAAGTGCAGGGACGGAGGCATAATTGAACTTGACAAAAGCTCTTGGTTACAGCATTTTACAGTTTTAGTTTAGTTTCTCTTTTGCAAAAAGCAGGAGAATGATCAGTTTTGCTCTTGTGGAACATTCTCATTAGATAAAACTAATAATTTTTCTAACATTTCATTGGCAGGCTCATTAGATGTATATATCGCTTAAATTGTTAATCATAAGAAATTGTTAAACTTAAAAATGGGAGTTACGAACTTCTCACCAATTGCTTTAGCAATCTTTATCCCCTACAAGGGTTAAAGGAGGAAAAATTATCTTTTAGAATTCAAACCAGAGTTTTTCATGTAAGCACGGTCACAGAAACCTTGAAATCTGTATTTCACTGATTGCTCAGTTCTGCATAGCCGCCCATTCCATTGAGGTCCACAGTCATAGAAACAGGGTGTCTCCAAAGTGCTCCCCGGATGAATGAGAACCTTGCCTCTTCGCACTGAAAGTTAACATGAAGATTAGAGAGGAGCTTCTCACTTTTCTTGGGGGTCTTTTCATGCTCTTGTGCCACACAACAATCCTTCTGGCATTACGAACAGTACAAGAAATGCGTGTGAATTATTTACATTACAGATCTTTTACATTTACATGACAGGGTTCAGAGAAATTGTTAATCTTAACGACCCTGCCTCATCATTTACTGTATTAGCCTTAGATAAAAATAATATTACCTTTCATAGCTATCATTCTTTGTACTTTTGAAAAACAAATAGTTGAAGCCATGATAACCTACAAACAATTAAGGTTAATTTAACAATAGAAACAATTTGTTTTACTAGTTGAAACAACGGGCAGCCCAGTACAGTGAGCCATACATATTAGTCAGTGACCACAACCAAATAGTTCTTGCAGTTCTCAGGACCCAAGAACTCACCAAAGGAATTTCTTGTGGCTCATGGGAAATATGGCGAGGTGTCTCTGGTAATAGTGGCTTAGAAATAGACTCACTGAGAAGTTAGTCCCAGGAGCTATTATTTTCTTACACTTTCTTTCTTAAAAAGAATATGTATATATAGCTTAAATTTTTGTAAATGTAGAAATGAATAAAGTAAAAACCACAGGTACCCCCTTTCAATCTGTATCTCCTTCCCTTTATCCCAACATAGTCACAGTTACTAGTTTAGTGTATTTGAACAATATTAATACATAACTAATTTATATATACTAGAATATATATGTTATAGTCAGGGTTTGCAAGGCAATAGATATAGTACAGCACACCTAATTTATAGGATTATTTTATAATACTCACCCAAAGAGTCAAATACAGAAGAGTGCAGAAGATCTGGCCATACACTAGAGACCCAAAGAATCCAGTGGAGGGCCTGGATGCCATGGCAGTGTCTTGCATGAGTGCAGCTGGGGAGAAAAAATCAATTTCTTATGATTAGAGCCCATGACAATGCCTCGTGCAAGTCTGTGTCAAGATCTGCACTGGAAGGCCCAAAGGCCAGTGGTGGGAGACAGAAAGTCTGAGCCAGCGGAATGAAGGATGTGCACTGGAGCCAGGAAGCAACGCTCAGGTAAGGACCAGAGGTCCCCCGCAAAAGAACGGCAGCCATCCTCAGTGACAGCAAGGACCCAGACTCTCTGACGATGAGAATAGCTGAGTTCATATCAGGAAAACCAGCACGACAAGCTTCTCCAGGAGAATCAACAGCACCATCTTCCCGTTCAGTTCTCCTTTTATGCTGCTGGCAACAATCCTCAGGTGGTCCTTCCGCACCCAGCACCTTGCTGATTAAATTCAGCTGGGTGTTACAAGTTGCCCATTAGTTAATCCACCACAATCCACCCCTGGCCCACTTGATAACTAGACATACTTCCTTTTTTTGTTTGTTTTTTTTTTGTGGTTGTTGTTGTTTTTTTTTTTCCGGTACCGGGAATGGAATTCATGACCTTGCGCTTGCCAGGCAGGCGCTGTGCCACTGAGCTAAATCCCCAGCCCCCTAGACATACTTCCTTAAACCATAGTCTCCAGTGGCAGATTTGTGAAAGTTAATATGTCTTGATCTATTCAGATTTACACTAACAATTACATATACAAATTCTTTTCTTTTTTTACATATACGAATTCTTATTGCACTCATTTCCACACCAAAAGCAAACACTCAGGGTGCTCAGAACCCAAGGTTAAAATCCACTATACTTTGACTAAAAAACCTGATTACAAACATGTATCTAAAAACTACATTAAAATCATATTAAGAGAGCTATTACAATTACAATCCTTGCTTTCCATTAACTTTTAAAAACAGCGTGGCAACACTTACACTTCCAAGGGATCTCCAGCATTTCAAATACACCCTTCCCTTCTGGTGAGAGGCCTCTGGTCATTTTTTAAATTGTCCTTTTCCTTCTTAACAACCATGTTCTCCTCTGTTTCATCCTTGTAATCCATGGCTCCACTGGAGCCTTCCCTCTGGTCAAATGCTTCAAATCTCCCTGCTGGCTCTGTCTTTAATTTCCAAGACAGATCTGGCCCAAAGCCCTCAACAGTAACCATGCCACCATCCCGACAGTAGACTGCATTGAAATTTTTCTACCATCCAGGCAATATCTCTAAACACAAGCAAAATGCAGACCAACTTCCTGCCAAACCACAATATACACTGCCTGGGACCCAGCAGCCAATTTAGTCCTCAATAGAAGCTCCCTGAGCCTCATCCTAAGCAGCCGTATTGTCACCAGTACTCTGATTTTCCAGGCTTTGACCAGCATCTCCCGTATAGTTTACAGCATATGGCTGCCTCTTTGACCAGTGTCAAAACTTTTCCAAATTATTTCCCAAGGCTTTTACGCCACATGGCCAGGCAGTGTCACAGTAATGACTTCACTCCTGGTACCAATTTTATTGTAGTCAGGGTTTGCAAGGAAATATATTTAAATATAGGACAGATAATTTTTAGGATTATTTTTATAATACTCACCCAAAGAGTCAAATACAGAAGAGTGCAGAAGATCTGGCCACACACTAGAGGCCCAAAGAATCCAGCTGAGGGCCTGCATCCCATGGCAATGTCCTGCACGAGTCCAGCTGGAGGCCTAGAGCCCACGACAATGTCTCATGCAAGTCTGCATCAAGAATCTGCACTGGGAAGGCCCAAAGGTCAGTGGTGGGAGATAGAAAATCTGTGCCAGTGGGGTGAAGGATCTGCACTGGAGCCAGGAAGCAATGCTCAAGGTAAGGACCAGCGCTCCCGCAAAAGGTATCGCAGCCATCCTCAGTGACAGTGAGGACCTGAGCTCCTCCGACAATGAGAACAGTTGAGTTCATATCAGGAAAACCAGCACAACAAGCTTCTCCAGGAGAATCAACAGTACCATCTTCCCGTCCAGCTCTCCTTTTATGCTGCTGGCAACAGTCCTCAGGTGGGCCTTCCGCACCCAGAACTGCACTGATTCAGTTCAGCTGTGTGTTATAAAGTGCCATCCACAATATATACGTGCTATTCTTTATAAGTTAATTAGAGCATGTTGACCAACCAAATATTTCTTCCTTTCTTTTTCCCTCCAGTTTAAGGTACAACTGACAAATAAAAATTGTATTTACTGAGCACAATGTGATATTTTGATATATGGATACATTATAAAATTAGTAAATATCCATCATCTCACATACTTGTCTTTTTATTGTGGTGAAGACATAAGATTTACTGTATTAAGATTTAGATTTAACATTAAGATTTACTGTATTAGTAATTTTCAGTTACACAATACTTTTTTTTTTTTTTTTGTCTTTTTGAGACAGGGTCTTGCTATGCAGTTCAGGCTGGGCTTCAGCTCACTGTGTAACCCAGGCTGGTCTCAAACTCGCAACTATCCTCCTGCCTCAGCCTCCCAAGTTCTGGGATTACAGGCGTGTGCCACCACACCTGGCTTATTACTATTAACTGTAGTCACCATGCAATAAATAGATCTCCAGAACTAATTTATCATAACTGAAACTTTGTATCCTTTAACAACATCTCCCCACTACCCCCTGTACTTTTCTTAAAATGTATTCTGAATAACCTTCTCTGTTACTCCATGTATATTTCTTCACTGTTATATTATTTTCTATTTTTATCTGGTGCATAGTGTTCCATTTATAATATTTTTATTAACATTCCTTTTTGTTTGTTTTTCTTTGTTAGGATATAGCAACATAGGCCAGGCCAGCCTTGAACTTGCTATAGACCTGAGGCTGGCCTCAAACTCATGATCATCCTGCCTCAACTTCTCAAGTGCTAGAATTATAGGTGTGTACCATCTTGCCCAGTTTATTAACATTCTTGTACATATTGGTTCCTTCCTAGAAAAAAATTCATGGAAGTGGAATTGTTAGGTGAAAGGTGTGCTTGTTTAATATTTTAGCAGGTAACCCTACATTAATTTTCAAAAATATGTACCAATTTATGTTTTCTGAGTTATAGGTGAGCTACAAATACTGACTTTTTATACATTCTTTTCAATATATCACGTAAGTCCTTGCATTATTTTAAAAAATAGGGATTATATATGGCTGGACATAGTGACACATGCTTGTGATCCCAGCTACTAGAAAGGCTAAGGTTGAGACTAGCCTGGACTACATAGCAAGACTCTCTCAAAAAAATTTTAGAAAAAGAAAATTGCCCTTCTCTTGCCTCCTGATACTTGTCAGCCCTAATCTACTTTTTAATCAGTCTAATCTGGAATTTCTAGAATTTCTAGAATATTAATAGAATCTTTTGCATCTGGTTTCTGTCACTTAACATAAAGCACTTGAAGACATCTGTGTTATTGCATTTTATGTTTGTTCTTTTTTTGTTGCTGAGTAATATTCCATTGTATGGATGTACAGTATTAGTTTATCCATGCATTAGCTAATAGGTATGTGAGCTTTTTCCAGTATTTGAAAATTACTAATATCTTGAATAAAGAATCTCTGAATAGGGGCTAGGGATTTAGCTCAGTGGCACAGCACCTGCCTGGCAAGCACAAGGTTGTGAGTTCGATTCCTGTACTGGAAAAAAAATGAACCCCCCCCCACAAAAAAAAAGAATCTCTGAATATAAGCACAAAAACTTTTTAGTTAAAAAAATAAAATAAGGATTATACTTTTAATACTATCTCAGAGTGCTTTGTAACCTGCATATCACATACAGTTTCCTGTGAAAGGTATACATTTGGTTTTTTCTCACCTGCTAGCGTTCCTTAAAGCAGAGATTTTCATTTTTCACATTTTTGTGTTCCTTAAGAGATCTTGCTATCCTAGCATTTGGGAGGCTGAGGGAGGAGGATTGCCACAGGTTAGAGGTCAGCTTGAGCAACACAGTGAGTTCCAGGCCACCTGAACTACACAGCAAGACCCTGTCTCAGAAAAAAAAAAAAATCAGAGACAGAGAGAGAGAAATAACTTCACCTTAAGTCAGTAGCCAATAAATATTTTGTTGACTCTCATTTGCTAAGTATATTTAGCACACAGATTGCAGTCAAAACTATTCAAGGATTAGTCATCAGTGACTCATAATTATGCAACCAAGAAATAGTCCTGAACTTCAGATATTCCCTTGGTAGGTTAATGTCAAAGCTTGCTTCTGTTGGGCACAGTTAAAAGGGTGGTTGGCTATTTAACTGTACTGATTTTTTTTTCACATTTTCAGTGGAATTTCTTCACATTTTTACTCCTAAAATGAATGGTACCTTTCCTGGGAAATAAAATGCTTACTAATAGACAAATTAAAAGGAACCACTGGCATCAGGATACAGCTCAGTGGTGCAGCACTTCCCTAGCAGGTGTGAGGCCCTAGGTGCAGTACCTAGCACCACTTTTAAAAAGAGAAAGAAACCATCTTCTGCACAATGAATTCCTCAGACAGATATATTTTCTTTCCCAATGAGCTAGAAAAAAATTAGAAAATTTGTTGGATCCATATGAATTTCATAACTGTCTTTTGAAATATTTTCTTGTTTCTGTTTTTGTTTTTGTTCCGGTACCAGGAATCAAACTCACGACCTTGCACTTGCCAGGCAGACACTGTGCCACTGAGCTAAATCCCCAGCCCCCTTGAAATATTTTCTTAATGGCTATGATTTAAAATTTTTCTTACCCTACTGGATTTCTGTCTACTTCTCAGAGGTATATTGGTTTTTATTTACTCTGAGAAACTTGGTTTCATTACTCTGGAGATATCCCAGGCTTGTTACTTGGTCTATTTGTCAGCGTAATACTAGCTGCTATAACAGACAAATTTCAGAATTTCAGTGGCCAGGGGCTGGGAGTATAGTTCAGTGGTAGAGCCCATGCTTAGTATGCATGAGTCCCTGAGTTCAATCCCACCACCAAAATATAAATAATAAATTAAAAATTCAGTGGCTTAATATAGTAGAAGTTTTTATTATCTGTTGTGGTGTTTGAGATTGAACCAAGACCTTGTACATGCCAAGCCACTCTACTACTGAGTTACTTCTCCCGGCCAACCTGCTCGAAGTTTATTTTTCACTGACAAATAAATAGTCCAGTGCAGAGGGTCTTTGGTTGGCGAGTGGCTTTTATCCATGTGTGAGTGAAGGACTTAGGGTTCTATATCTAATAACTCTACCTTTTACCTTGGTATCTTCTAAGTAGAAGGGAAAAAAGAGGGGAAATAAGGTATACCCCCTCCTCTTTCTTTTCTCCTGGTACTTTGGTTTCAACCCATGGCCTTCACATGGAGCTATATTCCCTGCCCTTTTTTAAATCTTACAACAGGTTCTCATTAAACTGCCTGGGGTGGGCTCAAAATTGCAATTCTCCAGTCTCAGTCTCCCAGAGTGCCAGGATTACAGGTGGGCGCCACCATACGCCAGCTTATACCCTCTTCTTAATTGATTCAGCCTAGAAGGGATAGTCGTCCCTACCTCGATACAGAAGAGATGGAGGCCTTGGTTGGCAGCCACCTCCCACTAACAGTCTATGATATGAGGGAGGAGTCTATATTTTTTGTGGATAATTTGCTGATTCCCACAACTTTTAGCATGGCTAAACAGGTTTCAATTTCGTAGATTTGGAAAGAAGTATCAGTTAATGGTAGAAATGCAATGGAGAAGCCTAATCACCTGAGTCCTATTTAGTTTCTCTTTTCTTAGTATTGCTAAGTGATTCTATCCTAGCTTAAAATATAACTCCCTTGGTGATTCATTACTTTAAATTGTGTACTACGACTTTTTAAACTTCTTTTTTTTCTCTAGGGACCTGGTAATGTCTCTGTATTGTGGAATAGCTTGCAGAAGAAAAATTTTACAGTGCTCTAGATTGCTGTCAACCTATGTCACTAAGACACGGTGAGTTTTGACCAACCTGAGCTCTGACTGTTGTTGTTGTGTTCTATTATAAAATTGAAATATCTCAAAATCCCATATCAAAGATGGGTGATAAAATTACTCATAAGAATGATCATTGTAGACCTGGGCATGGTAGTGCACGCCTGTAATCCCAGCACTTGGGAGGCTGAGGCAGGAGGATCTGTGCAAGTCTGAGGCCAGCCTGGGCTACAAAGTGAGCTCAAGGCCAGCCTGAATTGCATAGTGAGACCCTGACTCAAAAAGACAAAAAAGAGAGAGAGAGAGAGAGAGAGAGAGAATGATTATTGAAATTGCTTACAATTAAAAAAAAATTTAACAAAGTTTCCTATAATATCAGTGACATGACTTTGTCTTTTCTAGTGTAGTACCCTTAGTGGATAAAACAGTGCCTACCACATAACATGCACTGAAGTACTGCTGAATGAATGCACAATGAGGGAGAAATTAAAATACATATATATAATGGAATAATAAACTCCTTAAGAGCTATACTGAATGATATTTCATGAAGTTTCCTGGAAATACTATGAATAACTCCAACATACCCTCATCCTGGTGACATCTGAAATCACTCGCCTGCTTTCATCTAGTTGTAGGATTTAAATTTATACCATTTGTGTGGTATGGCCCAAGATTACCCTCAACCTATGAAATGAATTTTTGACTATTAAGCCTAGACTGGCAGTATCTTTTTGTTGTTGTTTGTTTTTTGTTTTTTTTTTTTTTTTTTTTTTTGTCTTTTTGAGACAGGGTCTCACTATGCAGTTCATGCTGGCCTTGAGCTCACTTTGTAGCCCAGGCTGGCCTCGAACTTGCACAGATCCTCCTGCCTCTGCCTCCCAAGTGTTGGGATTACAGGCGTGCGCCACCACGCCTGGCTGGGGCACCTTGCAAGTGCACATGTAAATCCCTTTAGGAGCAATACATGCACAACCAGGACTTCCCATTAGAAAGGCCAGTCTTGAGGGCACAGTCCAAAATTTAGTGGTACAAAAGCATAAAATCCTTCACAAGCAAGAGTAAACAAATAACAAAATTACAATATTTATTTTAGGTATCAATACATTTAGGTTGCCTGTGCTTTTTCAGACTGAAAATTCAAGAACAAGAATAGAATTATTGACTAAAGTGTAACAAATATCTTGAAGTGGTTAAGTATATTTAAAGTGAATCAAAAAAATAAAAATAGTTTTTAAAAAAGAATCAGAATCATGAGAAAAGCAAAAAAAGTTTGTCAATAAACAATGATGTAGAGCATGTTTAAGAAAAAAAAGGCTTCAGATGAGCAGGCATGATTGACTCTAAATATATACATTGGTGCATAACATTAATAGTTAATATTGCAGACTGCAAACAGTGCTCATCTCTAACTGGTGAGGTTGCTAATGGTTTCCTTTTTTATAAAAATTGGCAATTATATTTTCTACTTTTTAAAGAATGACTATTTTTTACTCTTATAATAAGAAAAACTACTTAAAGTTTAAAAATAAATATTTTCAAGCTGGGCATGGTGGCACACACCTGTAATCCCAGCACTTGGGAGGCTGAGGCAGGAAGATTGTTGTGAGTTCGAGGCCAGCCTGGGCTACAAAGTGAGCTCAACGCCAGCCTGAACTGCATAGTGAGACCCTGTCTCAAAAAGACAAAAAATAAAAATAAAAATAAATATTTTCAGCCCTGATAATCAGTACAGTGGTTTGCTTGCTATTATAACTAAAGGAAGAAAGTGAATTTTTGAAGAGAGTTCCTAAAAAAATAAATGAAATAAAAAATAGAGCTTGTTATTGAGAAGAATGTATGAACTTTCAGATCTCAGTTCCAGCTCCAGTGATACCCTGTTTAAGACCTTACCCTGTATGTTTTTGTAGGTGTTTTTGCTGTTTAGGGTCATTAGGGCAAAGCACAGGTTGTACCACTGTGTCTTTTACGAAGGCAGCCGTGTTTGTTCTATTGTGTATATTTGGTAACTTCTGAGTGGCACACGTCTCTCCTTTGTCATACATTGAGTCTTTGCCCCAGGTGGCTATAGTCACTCAAAATAAGTTTAAAAATATCAGGAGTCTTAAAAGATCAACTTTCTTTTGTTCTATTTATAAAGACCTCATTGTAACTCCTTTGACTGCACAGTCAAAATAGGTCCATAAAGATGGCTTCTGGGGTTTGTTTGGTATCTTACTTTGTATTTCCATTTGTATCAACTCTGCCTGTGGGTGTTATGGACATTCACAGATCCTACAGAAAATATCTGTAAGTTGTATTTTCCACTTACATAACAAAATATGCCATATTCCTGAGATCCTGTTTTAGAGCTTGTGAAGGCAAAAGTAATCCTACACCCCAAGGAGAATCTATATTCAATCTCCACTGAATCCATGGACCCTGATTTGATTCTCAAGGCTCTTAAAAAGATAGGCCACCCTTAAAAGGTACTAGAAAAACCTAGAACTTGCTCTATTATTATCTCTTTTTGAGAAAGCAATAAGAGGATGTTCTTTTCCACATTTTTATGTTGGCTTCTGAAAATACTATCCTTATTAAGTAGCTAAGGTCTAGGGTTCATGAATGGTGCCTTCAATATAGATAAGGTAGGGATGGGGCTGTAAAAAGAATTAAGATGTGTTATATACATGTGCCAACTCCCCACAATGATATAATCATTATGTAATGCAAACATGGGCTAATAAAAAAATGTTAAAAACAGATAAAGGGAAAAAAAATAGATAAGGGCTGGGCGTGGTGGCACATGCCTGTAATCCCAGCACTTGGGAGGCTGAGGCAGGAGAATCATTGCAAGTTCAAGGCCAGCTTGGGTTACAAAGTGAGTTTAAGGCCAGCTTGAACTACAGAGTGAGACCCTGTCTGAAAAAAACAAAACAAAACAAACATAGATAAGGATCTAAGAATGTCCATGTTGGGAGCTAGATGTTTGAAAGAAGGGTGCATTTGAAGGTAAAATATGTTCCTGGTCTGCTCCAGAATGAATGAGTTGCTAAAGGTTAGCGTTTTCTCCCATCTCTAAGATTCTGTGGTTGATATTGTTATCACTGCACTTGTTTTCCTTTCACTCCACTGCCTGTAAATTCTTGCCTCACAGTATAATATTGGCAAAGTACCTTGAGGTTCAATTCAGTAAATATTTATTACCCTTGAAGTTCAGCCCAATAAATATTTATTGAATTGAGCCATTCCACCTGCTAATTACGGAGCATGCAGGGAGACAGACAAGTGAAGAAATGGTACAATAATGCGACCCCAGAAGTACAGGCAAGGTGTGCAGCAGGATGAAAGAGGGAATGCATGACTGCCTGTAGCCACCTCACATCCTCTTTGGGGCAAATCAGCATATAAATAAATAAAGAGAAATAACAGTAGTAGGAGAGGGATGCAGGAGTAGAGTTCTCAAAAATGGATGCCATACAACTAAACGTGGTCTTGTAATGGCTCATTTCCCAAATACAGGTATTTATTTGAACTGAAAGAAGATGACGATGCATGTAAAAAAGCCCAGCAGACGGGAGCATTTTACCTCTTTCATAGCCTGGCTCCTTTGCTTCAGGCAGCAGAAAGTCGATACATGGCACCCCGGTTTAGCTTCCTAGGTAAGCTCAAAGCAGACTGGTGGCCACTAAGCTGCACTCAGCACATACTGGATCACTGAGAAATATCCTTGAATATATGGAGTCCAGATTTTTTTTTAATTTTAAAGAGAAAAAAATTTCAAGACAAGATAGTAGGAGGGTAAGAATGGTTAATAGGTTGCATATTGTTACCTTTAAATTAGTTTGGAGTCCAGATATTTTCAAATACCTTCTGAGTCTTCAGCTCGTATAACTCCTTCTGCCAACGAATAATTTATTTTGTGAAGCTTAGCTGTCCGGTCAAATATATTTGGTGATGGTATAAGCCACTCGTGCCTCAACAAAACCACTACCCAGATTAGACTCGCTGCTTGCGTTATAGATACATTTGTCTTTGAACACAGCCACACTTACTTGTTGACACTGTCTACGGCTATTCTTGCACTGATGGCAGGTAAGCCATTATGAAGAGACTGTATGATCCCAAAGCCTAAAGTAATTAGTGTCTCTTTACAGAGAAGGTTTGCCCACTTGTACTTTAAACTAGTGATTTCCAGCCTTCATAGAGGTACATACCATTTTACTAGAATGTTAGATTTGCATCCTAACTTGATTTTCACTAGAAGATCAGATTTTATGTCTTTTTTTTTTTTTTTTCTTTTGGTACCAGGAATCAAACTCGGTACCTTGCATTTGCCAAGCTGAGCTATATCCCCGGCCCCAGAAGATCAAATTTTAAAGTAAATTAAAATTAATTTATTCTGAGAGCCTTTTCAGAGGTATATACATCACTGGAATTTTCTTTTTTTGAGACAGGGTCTCACTTTGTGGCCCAGACTGGTCTTGTATTTCTATACTCAAGCAGTCCTCCTGCCTGAGACTCCTAAATATTTGGTGCTACAGCTTATGCCACCACACTTGGTTGGGATTTGCTATTTGAATATTAATTTTCAGCTTTATATTGACATATAAATATAGCATATAAATGTAATTAGTCACTATATATTTCTTACTACATTGCTGGTAGATTTCTCTCACGGGTCAGATTTTGGAGTATTTGGGTAAGTAGTTGCCAGCAATGCAGAAGAACACAAGGACTCTTGTTAGAAGGTACTAAACATTATTTAGAGATCTAGCATTGTTATAACATGAACAAATAAATAAGTCTTTCATGGAGAGGACAGGCTTTCTCTCTATACAGCGTTTACCTTTTACAGCCCAGGATCTCAGATAACTATTCCACCTTGGCCCAGCAAAGCAGCAATCTGGAAGTTAATTATAGAACTGGATTGTCCCTACCATCTTAAGTGTAATACGTATTTTTTTAATTCAATAACTTGGCTATTGTGCATCTTCTGAACAAGCGCTATGTCCCTTCCATTGTGTAATTATAATCAGTTACACAGATAGAATTCCTCCTTTGGTCTAAACTCCTGAGATTACTGAGGAGAAGACAGATACCTAGAGAGGTTAGGTGAGTAGACCTATGTTACACAGCTAATTAGCTGCAGGGCAGTTTATACCTTAAGCCAGCACTGGCAAACCTGTAGCACCTGTGGCACAGCAGGCCGTGCATAGCACTGAAAGCCCTGGAGGCTCACCGTCCCTCCTTTAGCCAAGTGTAGCTGGCCTCCGTATCCTCAGGTTCAAACAACTGCAGATCAAAAGTACTTGGAAAAATTTTTTGTCTATACTGAACATATACAGATTTTTTTCTTGCCATCAATCCATAAACCATACAGTATAACCACTATTTACAAAGGATTTGCATTGTATTAGATATAAATAATCCAGAGATGAATTAAAGTACATGGGAAGATGTACATAGGTTATATCCAAATATACCATTTATATCAGGGACTTTAGCATCTGCCTATTTTGACATCTGAGGGGCAACCAGTCCCACAATGATACTGTGCAGCACCTGGTTACTTCCTTTAAGCTGAAGTAGATGATTTCTTGTAAATCTAGTATGGCTGTGGTAATGTCACTGAAATCCTTATTTATTTCCCTTCTTGTTTCTTAGAGGTAGAAAGACTCCTGCATAAGTTTGGACAGGATGCACAAAGAATCGAAGATTCTGTGCTGATTGGATGCTCTGAACAGCAGGAAGCATGGTTTGCTCTGGATCTAGGTCTCAATAGCTCTTTTTCCATACATGGTACATATGACATCATTTTAATGGGCAGCACAATTCTCAGACTTTGGGATTTCACACAGTATCATTTCTAAGAAAATCATGAGGATACAAAAAAGGTTATCAACTCTTTTTTTAAGTAAGGACATAACACTATCATCTATTACCATCATTTAAAATAAAGGACATTTTAATGCTTTCTTTCTAACCTAAGTGGTGGTAGTATTCTCCAAACCATTGTATATTTTATAGTTCTTAAATATTTCATAGGGAATTGACAGTATTCCTTCTCTTACCATTGCAGGGAAAGAAAATGTTACCACAGTACAGCTCCAGGTCCTCAGACCTACATTTGGGAACCACTTTGCTCTAGGTTCAAGGTTCCTCTTAGGCTTTCCTTTGCCTTGAAGGGGTGTGGGTGTGAATGTAATGCTGCTGGAATGGGCTTCAGATAGGAGTTTAGAGACCCATTTCATCTCTTTTCAGGGATAGTGTGTGGCTAATGCAAATGGTCTAACTTCCCTGAATATCTTGACAGATACAGTTCCAATGTTTCCCAAATTGGCCCGACTATAAGAATGACCTGGTACTTCTTAAAGAAATAAAAAGATTTCTGGGGCTTATTCTACACCTCTTGCTTCAGAATAGCCAGGTAGGGTCTTGAGAATCTGTATAGTTTTTCCTTTCTCCAGCTGACTTACTAGGCAAGTTTGGGAAACAGTGCTATAACAACATAGACTGGAGGGGGCTGAGGCAAAGCTTGATATTTGTTTAATTTCATTCTCTTTTCCAATTTTCTAGGCTCCTTACCAAAATCTGAAGTGGAGACAGAGCTCAAGGGGTCTTTCACTGAGCTGAGGAAAGCTGTCTTTCAGCTGAATTCAGTGGATTCCTCCTTGCTATTCACGGTAAATTCGAATTTCTTAATCCCATAGGAAGGGATTAAGTTCTTTCTAAGACTTTGACAAAAGGACAATGAGCTGTAGGAGGATTGCTTATTCTACCTTGTTTTGCCCTTATTTTGGCAGAATTGCTGTCAAGACTATTTTCTCCTAAGGACAGACAGAGCTAAGCAATAGGCATGATTATCAACCTCAGAAACATTTTAATGACATACATCATCATGTTTTTCATATATGAAATAATTTTACATTACATTAGTGAATGATCCTCACAGCTTTAGATTTTCTTTGCTATGGTGTTTTGATTGTCTATTGTAAGAAAAACTTCTAAATATTCTTTAGTTGCAAAAATATTCCAGCTATATTAAGGAAGAATACATTTGATTATTCATACTGGAACTGTTTTATTTTTGTTAGGTTATGAGTACATGGATCTTCATCATATTACTTTATATATATATTTATTTTAAAGGATTCATAATGCATTTTTTAAAATTTTTCATTGTATTTATTTATTTATTTAGTCTTTTTGAGACAGGGTCTCACTATGCAGTTCAGGCTGGCCTTGAGCTCACTTTGTAGCCCAGGCTGGTCCTGAACTCGCAACATTCCTCCTGTCTCAGCCTCCCAAGTGTTGGGATTACAGGCATGTGCCACCATGCCCCGGTTTAATGCATTTTTAAAAAATGCCTCTTATTCTGATTTCCAATGCTAAGGGAATGTTCACATAGTTTCCTTATCTTAAACACTAACCATTTAAAGGCAAATGAGTTAGAAAGGCTCTGACTTTTCCCATGGGTTGCTCTAGATTCTAAACCCAGTGCTGTTACAGATAAGCCCCATGTTTTCTCCAAATGAAACCAGGCCCATCCTTGTATCCCTAGGCTCAGGCTCTTCTCCGGTGGCATGACGGTCATCAGTTCTGCAGCAGAAGTGGGCAGCCCACCAAAAGGAACATTGCTGGCAGCAAGCGCACGTCTCCGTCCAATGACATCATCTATTACCCGCAGGTAAGAGCTGCTGTACAACTGAAAGGTATACTTGTATGTCCTGGGGAAAGAAGCCTGCGAAACTGGAAGGCTTCCTTAATTATCCATTCCTTTGGTCCACTGGGAGGCCCCGCAGTGACAGTGTCTCAATTTCCGTACTCCTTTCCTAGATGGCTCCTGTTGTGATCACTCTGGTGTCAGATGGGACCCGATGCCTGCTTGCCCGCCAGAGCACCTTTCCCAAGGGCATGTATTCTGCCTTGGCAGGCTTTTGTGATATAGGTAAGTATTACAGGGCATGTACAGGCCAGGCGGCACTGGAGGACAGAAAGTCTTTTTTTTTAATGTATATATTTATTTATTTATTTATTTTATTTTTTGGTTTTTCTCTGGTACCGGGAACCGAACTCACGACCTTGCGCTTGCCAGGCAGGCGCTTTGCCGCTGAGCTAAATCCCCAGCCCAGAAAGTCTTATTAATAGTAGGTATTTCTCTGTCTTGTTGCCATAGTGCTTGACATCTCAAGCACATTCTTTCCTCTCATGTCAAGAATGCTGCATTCTGGCACTATGATTTCCCAATATTATGTTAGATAGAATTTCAAACATATAGCATAGTTGGAAGAATTATGCAGTGAACCCCCATACACCTACCCACTTAGGTTCTATAGTTTTTTCACTAACTTGATCACATATTTTTATCTGTCCATCATCTTATTTTTGGAGGGAAGACTGCAAACAATATACTTCTTTCTAAATATTTCAGCATGCATAATACTAAAATTTCATATTTAGTTTTTTGTTTTGATGTGTTTTTGAGCTTATTGGGATAAAATCTACAAATGATGAAAAGAGAAATTTTATTAGAGCTGAGGGTAGCAGCAGCCTCTCCCGCAGCCATCCTGACTGCATTATAACTAACCCAGCAGGTTTCTACACTCAGTCCAGTGTCCAACTCTACTTGATTCCTATTGTTGGAAAGACTCGGCTAGGATACCCCAGGTTTTGTACTCCTTTTACAAATGGGCTATCACAATTCAGGTACAACCTTCCTGCTCCCTGCTGTCCTAAATTAACCCGAGTGCTTACAGGTGAGAATGTGGAAGAGGCTGTCCGGCGGGAAGTTGCAGAAGAGGTGGGACTGGAGGTGGAAAGCATGCAGTACTCTGCGTCTCAGCACTGGCCCTTTCCTAACAGCTCGCTCATGATTGCTTGTCATGCAACTGTGAAACCAGGGCAGACAGAGGTGAGCGCTCATGTTTCCCTTCCGCTGGGATGCTTCCTCTGCTGTGCCCGTCTACTGGCCAGCAAGAGCTTACTCAGCACCTGTCCATCCAGCATTGTCTAGACTACTGTGATGAAGGCATTTTATTCTTGTAAACAAGTGATCACCATTCTCCCTTACACAGATCATTCTTTTTACTTTTTTTTTCTTTTTGAGACCGGGTCTCACTCTGTAATTCAGGCTGGTCTTAAACTATATAGCCCAGGCTAGCCTCAAACTCACTGCAATCCTCCTGCATCAGCCTCCTGATTGCTGGGATTACAGATGTGCGCTACCACGCCCAGCTTCTTTTTATTTTTTAACCATTTTATTGAAGTAAAATTAACATACAAAAAGCAGGAATGTATACACACAACTTGATGGGGTTGGAGATAAGCACATACCCATGAAACCATCCACTGATCCTCATTATCAATGTCCTAAATTTTGGGGGCTGGGGATTTAGCTCAGCGGCAAAGCGCCTGCCTGGCAAGCGCAAGGTCATGAGTTCGGTTCCCGATACCGGAGAAAAACCAAAACAAACAAACAAAAAAAATCCTAAATTTTTCACTTCCAAAGTTTTCTCCTACCCCTTTTTTCTTTTGTGATAAGAACATAAGATTTATCCTTGTACCAAATCTTAATATATTCAACACAGTATTATTAATTGTAGGCCCCATGTTGTACAGGTCTCCAGAACTTATTTTGTGTAAGTGAAACTTAATAGCCTTTGACCAACACCTCCTTGTTTTTATTTTTAGTTTCCATGTGTAGGTGGGATCGTGGGGAATTTGTCTTTCTGTATCTGAGTCTTTTTACTTAGCATGTCCTCCATCATATTGTTACAATACAGGGTCCCCTTCTTTTTAAGACTCAATAATTTTCCATGTGTATCTGCCCACGCTTGCTTTATTCATTTACTGATGGACATTTAAGATGTTTCCGTATCCGGGCTGTCGTGAATAATGTTGCTGTTAGCACAGGAGTAGGTACTCGTTTGAGATCCAGATTTCAACTCATTTGGATACATATACCCAGAAGGGGGACTGCTGGATCAGACAGTAATTCCATTCTAAATCTTGTAGGACCCTCCATACTGCTTACTGGCTGCACCAACTTACATTTTCCCCAACCGTGCACAAGCTTCCCTCTTCTCGATTCCCTTACCAATGTTTGTTGTCCTTTGTTTCGTTTTTTGATAACAGCCATCCTACCAGGTATGAGGTGGTATCATATTGTGGTTCTGATTTACATTTCTGTAATGATTAGCTGTGTTCAACATTTTTTTCATGTGTCTTTTTTTTTGGTACTGGGAATCGAACTCATGACCTCAGGCTTGCCAGGCAAGTCTTTATGCCGCTGAGCTACATCCCCCGCCCTCATGTGTCTATTGGTCAGTTGTATTCTCTTTTGAGAAATGTCTGTAGAGGTGTTTAACACTTTTAATTAGGTTATTTGCTATTGAGCTGTAGGAGTTCCTTACATTAAGATAGATATAGTCTTCAACTATTTTCTCTCATTCTGTAGAGTGCCTTTCCATTTTGTTGTTTCCTTTTTAGTTTGAGGTAATCCTATTTTTACTTTCATTGCCTGTGATTTTGGTGTCATATCCAAAAAATCATTGCACAATTCAGTGTCTAGAAGCTCACTCCCTTGTTTTCTTCTCAAAGGTTTATGATTTTAAGTTTTACTTTTAAGTATTTAATCCATTTTGAGTTGTTTCTTGGTATATGGTGGAAGGATCCAATTTTAAGCTGAGCATGGTGGCACCCACCTGTAATCCCAGCACTCGGGAGGCTAAGGCAGGAGGATCGTTGCGAGTCCAAGACCAGCCCGGGCTACAAAGTGAGCTCAAGGCCAGCCTGAACTGCACAGTGAGACCCTGTCTCAAAAAAAAGACCAAAAAGAAAAAAAGAAGGATCCAGTTTTATTTATTTGTATGTGGATATGCAATTGTCCCAATACCATCTATATAAAGCAATTTATCTTTCACCTTCAGATTATAACACTATTTTACATATAGTAGGCATACAAAACATATATCAGGGGCTGGGGATTTAGCTCAGCAGCACAGCGCCTGCCTGCCAAGTGCAAGATAGTGAGTTTGATTCCCGGTACTGGAGAAAAAACAAAAATATATATTTAATTTAATGACCAACTTCAGGATTGATTTTATTGATCAAGTCAATCAAGGTTGTTGGGGACTACTGATACAATTATTGAAAGAGCCTTTTCTTTTGAGACAGGGTCTTGCTTTGTAGTTCAGGCTGGCCTGGTGCTGGGATTACAGGCTTGAACCACTATGCCCCACTGAAAGGGACTTAGATGTTGTCTTATCTAACCTTATCTTGCTCTTCTGTAGCATCCCTGACAGGTAACACTGTAGTCCTGTCTGCCAAAGCCTGCCTATTGTGTGTATTGGCTTTAGAGGATATCTATTTCAACTTCACTATGGACAGAGTTTGCATTACTTTGCTTTTGATTATCATTAACTCCTACTCTTAAAGTTGGTTCTTTTTTTAATTCACAGAGTTACACAATGATGGAAGCACAAAGAAAAACAAGTATTGTTCATAATTTACCATTCAGTGTTGCCACTCAATATCTTAGTATTTGTACTTGCAGGTTTTTAGTGTGTGTGTGTGTGTGTGTGTGTGTGTGTGTGTGTTGGAAATTGAACTCAGGGCTTCATGCATTGCTAAACCTGTGCTGGACTACTGAGCTCCACCTCTACTTTTATGCTCTCAAGACTTTTATGTATCTATCTTTGTTTCACTATGTAAAAAAATGCATTTAATTCTCATTTCTTAGTTATGCTTCTTTTTTTCTGGGATATATCTGGAACTAATTTTCATCTCACTTGTAAAGTCCAGGTGTTATTTTCCAAGACTACTAGGTTCTATAACAACGTTCTTACATTGGACCACAGTATTTCACATTTTATAGTTTCTAATTATACATTCTTTCCTTCTTTGTCTTTCAGATCCAGGTGAACTTGAGGGAACTAGAGGCAGCTGCCTGGTTTAGTTATGATGAGATAGCCACAGCACTGAGGAGCAAGGGCCTCTATATTCAGCAACAGAATGAG
The DNA here is from genome assembly GCF_000276665.1 of Chinchilla lanigera. Classification (NCBI taxonomy): domain Eukaryota; kingdom Metazoa; phylum Chordata; class Mammalia; order Rodentia; family Chinchillidae; genus Chinchilla; species Chinchilla lanigera. The sequence continues at coordinate 18,572,511 of NW_004955437.1, read as the reverse complement.
ACTTTCCCCTTCTCCGTGCCCCCCAAGTTAGCCATTGCCCACCAACTGATTAAGGAGTGGGTGGAAAAACAGACATGTGCTTCCCTGCCTGCTTAGCTCAAGCCCTCAAGATCTCTCCTGGGTATCACTTAAGGACATTCTGGAAACCCAATGTAAAGAAAGTGACAACAGGACCAGCTCCAAACCAGACATGATAGCACATGCCTGTAATCCCAGCCCTGTAGGAGGAGCAGTTTAATGATTTAGAAAGACACTGTCTCTAGCTGGGTATGGTGTTGCATGCCTGTAATTCCAGCTCTTGGGAGGCTGAGGCGGGTGGATTGCTGTGAGTTTGAGGCCAGCCTGGCTACACAGTGAGTTCAAGTCCACACTGAACTACAAAGCGAGACCTTACCTTTGCCCCCCAAAAAGAGAAAGATGCTGTCTCAAAAAAAAAAAAAAAAAAAGAGGGGGCCCAGGCAAGACACCTCCATCAGCAGTGTTAATGAAAGAAGTTCCCACTAATGAACAATTAAAAATGCCAGTGTAAGCCACACGTGCTGGCACGGGCCAACCATCTCTACCACTTGGGAGGCTGAGGTAGAACTGCCTGAACCTAAGACTTCAGGGACTATCTAAACAACATTACAAGATGCTGTGTTAAAAACAACGTGAGAGAAAAAACTAATAAAGTATCAGCCATCAAAGTCGGAGGGAAGGGTGAAGATTAGTTTAAATGTAGTCCTCTGATCATCCGTTTTCTCCAATTAGGAGCAAATATCAGCAGATAGCTCGTTTATGTTGTTTATACTAAATGCCAAAATATGCCTGGGTACTTCTGGTTTAAACCTTTTTCCCACTATTTAAAATATGTAACAAATATCAAGTCTACTTAGTTACTTCTTATCTGCCACTGACAGAATAAGGAAAAATAGCATAGAGTAACATTTTAAAATTATTTATTTTTTAGTGGTACAGGGGATTGAACCCAGGAGCACTCCTACCACTGAGCTATACCTCCAGCCTTTTAGATTTTTGTATTCTAAGATAGGGTCTCACAAAGGTGCCCAGGCTGGCCTTGAACTTCTGATTCCACTAGCTCAGCCTCCTAAGTAGCTAGGATTATAGGCATATGCCATCATGCTTACAGGTATATTGTTGTACTTTTAAATAAAAGCTGTATTCTTTAAGTCATCTGAAGGATGAGAAGAGTGAGAACTGAGGTTCTCCTCAGAGGCTGAAGTGCTGTCACGGCAGATGAATCCCAGTGGGACTCAAATGATTGAAGACTTGTGTTCTCAGCTGTGACTCAGTTTGTGACCCAGAGGAGAGAGTATCAGTTTACCATGCTCATTTTCCTAAACATGAAATAGTCACTGACATTTGTACACCCAGACGGTTTTGATTAACCTCAATTAAAGATCAGGAAACGGGGCCGGGGATATAGCTCAGCAGCACAAGTGCCTGCCTGGTAAGCGCAAGGTCCTGAGTTCAATTCCTGGTACCAAAAAAAAAAAATTCAGGAAACATTTTTTGAACCTGTGGGATATAACTAAATTTAAAGATCCATCATTCATATATGTCCTGTATACTTGTCACAAAGAGGTGTTTATTTGGGGGAAATAAATCTCCATACCTTTGTTCAGATGTATTTTTTTTCTGCTCTATGAATCAAGGAAAATTTGGAAAGTGCCTACCTGTGGTCTCAGCACTCCTGGAGGCTGAGGCAGAAGAACTGCTGTGAGTTCGGGCCAGCCTGAGCTACATAGTGAGTTCAAGGTCAGCCTGGATTACATAGCAAGACCCTGTCTCAAAAAAAAAAAAGAAAAAAAAAGCAAGAACAATTTCTTTTGGTACAACAATAAAATGTTTACATCTAGATTCTAGATTTCAAAATGTGCAGAAGCAATAGTCTTATGGGTTTAGTTAAAAATAATAGCTGGGGAAGGTGGTTCTAGACACTAATTTTTTTTTTTTTTTTTTTGGTTTTTCTCTGGTGCCGGGAACCGAATTCACGACCTTGTGCTTGCCAGGCAGGCGCTTTGCCGCTGAGCTAAATCCCCAGCCCTAAGCACTAATTTGTGATTAAAAGGTATAAGCCTCAGAAATCTTAAGATTTTTCACATATTGAGTCCCATAGAACTAAGCAAAAGAAATGCCAGAATTAGAAAAATTAAAGCAGAGAATCTCCTTTTGATCCCAAAAGTTCGCTGCTGTCTTTATTACCAGAAAACTATTATTGCTTTGAGAAACTAAAAGTGCCCTCAGCTAGAATTCTTGAGGGATAATACGTGCTAGGACTTGATTGTCCTGTTAGGTTGGCAGCTTGCCTTTACCTGGGGTGAACTCTGCTTTTAGAAGGAAAACACATTCAGGAAAAAGAGGGCCTGAGATTTCTTCATATCTTGCAGTCAGAAGAAAACAGTTCAGGGTCCATGTGTGCTACTGTCTCCCAATCATTTCCATCTCTGTGGGTGTGTTTGTGAGCACATGTGTACACATCCCTGGTCTGAAAATACTGATAGAAGGGGGGTGCAGGGTTCCTGGTTATGAATTTCTCAAACTTACCATGGAGTAACTGTTTGCTTTTTGATTAATGTGTTTTTTGGAAAAGCAAAATGAGAGTGACCAGTAGAAGCTGCAACCCTGCAGTCTGTTTTCCCAGCAGGAGCGGTTAAGAGGGCACTGCCATACAAATTCTATGAAAGCAGAAGGCAGGGTTGTTGTACTGAAAATGGCAGATGAGCTCGCACAGCGCTGCCTGAGTGGAGAGGGCATGTATGTGGCAGTGAATTATGAAAGTGCTACCTATGGATAAATAGAACCCAGCAGAGCTATGATGCAGACTAGCAAAAACAAGCAAAACCTTAAAACAAGTACATCTGTCGCCAAAGGGAGCCTGCCTCAAGGTCAGTTAACCCTGGTAATAGGAATAAAAACCCAACTCACCGATTTCTTACTTCTGCTTATTTCCCTTTATCGACTCAACATTTATGAAGATAAACTTAATATACCAAAAGTACATTGTGGGAAGATTTTCTTAAAATCAAGCTGGGATAGGATTCTTAACGTGTGAAACAAATTATAAGGCTGGCTTACCCAAAACATTTTAAATTATTAACATTATTTAAAATGTTAAAGCATTGCCTTATGCAGTAAAAAGAAACATTTCCATCCCACGCTTTCCTAAATCAGTGTGCAGCACTGTTCCTGCTCCTCTGCTCATTTCAGCCACGTCCCTGTGGGAATAAGAGGAAGGGCTGGGCGGGAGCGCGGGCTTCGCGTGCGATGCAGACCCCGCACAGGAGCGCCGCCGCCGGGTTCTCCCGCTCTTCCCTTGGTTCGCTGTATCCGCTGGCTCTGCATTCTTGGATTCAACTGTCAACTGAAAATATTCAGGGAAATACAGCACAGGTATTTTCTTGTAATTATTCTCTAAGTAATACAGTATAACAATTATTTACATAGCACACAAACTGAATTAAAGTAAGTAATCCAGAGATGAAATATAGAGGATGTGCATAGATTATATACAAATACTATGCCATTTAAAAATTTTTTAAATTTATTTTTAAAATCAAGTTTATTGGTACAATGTAGATATACATAGTAATCACATTCCTCATTGGGAATTTCTATCTGTACACGATGTATCTTAATTCCTCTTTTTTTCCCCTTCCCCTCCTCTCCCTTTAAGCCCTCTTCCCCTCCTTATTTACAAAGCCTTGTTTCCATTTTATCCTTTTCTCATTTTTCTTCTTTTCCCTTCCTTCCTTTCTCCCCCTGGCAACTCCCCTTTCTTTTTGAACAATTTCTTCTTATTTCACAATTTTTGTTACATTTTGGTTCTTATTTATATTTTCAATTTCTCACACCAGACAGACGTGATATTTACATATGTGTGTCTAATTTATTTCACTTAAGAGTATGGTCTCGAAATCTACCCATTTAGCTATGTCTCAAGTTTATTCTTCTTTATGGCAGAGAAGTACTCCATTACATAAAAAAAAAAAAACCCACATCTTTTTTATCCATTCCTCAATTGTTGGGCATTTGGATTGTTTCCAAGATTTAGCTATTATAAACTGTGCTGCTATAAACATGGGTGTGCATATATCACTGTGGTATGATGCTTTTAATTCTTTTGGGAAGATACCCAGAAGGGGAATAGCTGGGTCAAACAGGACCTCCAATCCTAGTTTTTTGAGGAATCTTCACACTAATTTTCACAGAGTGAAAACTAATTTGCACCGGTCTATACTCCCTCCAACAGTGGAGATGGGTTCCTTTTTCCCCACAGCCCCTCCAGCATTTGTCATTGGTTGATTTCTTGATAACAGCCATTGTGTCTTGACTGCGATAGAATCTCAGCATTGTTTTAATTTTACTATGCCATTTCATATAAGGGACTTGAGAATTTATGGATTTTGATAAAGGGGGGGGCCCTTGAATGAACCCCCATGGATTTTGAGGGATGACTGTACCGCCACCGTTTTTACTTTGATAGGCAAAATATAGCAAGGGCATCTTTTTGCTGTTTTTTAAAAATTTTTTAAATTTAATTTTATTTATTTTTTGTTTTTTTGAGACAGGGTCTCACTATGCAGTTCATGCTGACCTTGAGCTCACTTTGTAGCCCAGGCTGGTCTTGAACTCACAACGATCTTCCTGCTTCAGTCTCCCGAGTGTGGGATTACAGGCGTGTACCACCACGCCCGGCTCTTTTTCCTGTTTATAGATAAGATTTTATTCATTTTAAGAGGAAATGAAGACCATATGAAATAACCATTTTTCCTAGTACAGACATATTAGTTATATTAAATATCAAATCTCAGTTTGAACTAGTATCGATGTATGAACTATCCAAAATAGGCAACTCCACAGAGACAGAAAGTACATTAATGGTTTCCAGGGGATGAGAAGAAGGGAACAGGGAGTAATCATTCATGAGTACAGGGTTTCTTTGTCAGGTGACGAAAATATTGTGGAAGTAGACAGTGATGATGGCTGCATAATTTTGTAAATATACTAAAAACTGTGGTACTGTAGACTTTATACAAATTTTTTTGGTATGTGATTATGTCTCAGTAGAGCTACTGTTTAAAAAGTAAGTACTGCTGGACATGGTGGCACACACCTGTAATCCCAGCACTTGGGAGGCTGAGGCAGGAGGATAGTTGCGAGTTCGAGGCCATCCTGGGCTACAAAGTGAGCTCAAGGCCAGCCTGAACTGCATAGTGAGACCCTGTCTTAAAAAAAAAAAAAAAAAAAAAGTACTTTATCCTACCTGACTGTACACTTAAGATTTGTACATTTTATGCCTCATTTAAAAAGTTCAGAAAAAAGGGAATAAACTGGAATTTTGCCAATTTGAAATTCTGACCTGTAGATCAATACAATTAAGGGAGAAATCACATATTCAGAATTACACCAAGGGAACATTGTGGTATGGCATTTTCTTACCATAGACTGTCTAAGCCTCCTCATCTCAGAGTCTGTCCTGTAGCCTGATCCTATCCTGCTGATTGCAGAATCTCACGTATACCTGAGCTAAGATCACAAAGCGTTGTGCAGAGGATAAGATTTGGGACTAGGGAGGAGACAACCTGTGAAACTCACAATGAAGAAACGTTTTTACCGAGTGAATAAACTAGACATGAACTCATTTGGACTCACTGTTTATTTAAAGAGGAAAGCAAAGCTAGATGTGTGGGCTAACCTTTCACCGGCTTGCTTGCGGCTCTGTGATCGCTGTTGTCAGGCAGCTGCACGCCCATGCTCTGTAAGAGGTTTGAGGCGGGCCCCGCCAGGCCAGCTTGGGAGCTGTAGGATTCCAATATATTTGAAACTAGGTTCAGGTCGACATCCACTGGGGCCATAACAGAATCTCTGGCCCCAGAATCTTCCTCATCTGAATTGTTACTGTTAGTCTGTGATGAAGGCTCCTTATTCTAGAGGGAAAAGAAAATCACAGAATTAAATCCCCTCAGAGTGGATAGCAGTTACAATAAAAAGCTGTAAGCAGTAATGTACATACGAATTCCAAATTAAAACTTAAGAAACTTTTATATCCTTTGTGATATAAAAATGAAATCTAATAAACAGGTGATTTAACACATATATTAAAAGTTACTGCTGGGCATGGTGGCACATGCCTGTAATCCCAGCACTCCGGAGGCTGAGGCAGGAGGATCGCTGTGGTTTTGAGGTGTTACAAAGTGAGTTTGAGGGGCTACAAAGTGAGTTCAAGGCCAACCAGAATTGCATAGTGAAACCCTGTCTCAAAAAGACGGGAAAAAACAAAACAAAACAAAAACAAAAACCCTAAAGATTACAACATGCTTCATTCTAGGAAAAATTACTATAAATTGAATGCTTTTGTCCTGATTTTGAAATAGCCCAAAGGAAATCACTAGAATTAAAGAGATACTTTGCTTGCCTTTTTAAAAAAAGAAACAAAAAAGAACATTGGAAAACCCACAAGAATCTGAACTTTTCTTCTAAATGGAAGAAGCTAGATTTCTTTTTCTCCCCCAGTGACAAAGTTTAAAGGAAAAACTAAGGCTTTGTGGGGTTCAACCACAAAGACTGACTTGTTACTTGGCCGCAGATGTCACAGGTGGGGAGAGGTTCTGAAAGACTGCGGGCTGATCTACAGGCTCTTGTGGGACTGGACTCAAAGTGCGGTCCGTGGAGCAGCAGCGTCTGCGACCTTCTAGTCTTGCTAGACACACAGAATCTCAGGCTTCCCCTCAGACTTGTTTAAAAAAGAGCCTTAGGTGATTTGTATTCACAAAGAAATCTAAGATATATTCCTTTAAATAAATCTAATGTGTGGCTTCTAATAGGGGCTGGCAATGCTGAAAATGATTAGTTTTAAATGGGGTTAAGATAATGAAAGCAAGGAGAATGAACATTAATTAGGAAGTCTATTATACACGGGCTTCACCATTGTCTCCTTTGGTTCCCATTGTTAGTTCTATGAAAGGAGGATTAGTGGCTAATGGAAACATTCACATGGATGGCTGAGTCGGATTTCGAACCAATCCTATGAAAGTCTGGGGCCCATGTTATTTCCATAATGTCTCTATCTAGAGATAGACAGTGTTGGCATAAATACTAGGGTAAAAATGTGAATGAATTCTAAATTTGGTTCTTTATTAGGAAAATGTACAACACAAACTACTGACTTGAAATTATTTAGATATTTAAGATCCTCTCTCAGAATCCACTTATTATGATCCATTTATTATTCGTCTAAATAGTAACAGTGTACAACCACATATTAATTTGAGCCTACTATATGATCCTTTATTGTATAGCTGTCATAGGATAGGCAATACAATTAAATTTATGTTAGAAACTAAAGTTAACTATACTTTTTTCCCCCTGATGCTGAGGATTGAACCTCAGGCCTCATTGATGTTAAGCACATGTTTTACTCCTGAGCTATACCACAGGATCCCTCCTTTTTTTGAGACGAGGTCTCACTACACTGTCCAGACTGGCCTCAAACTCTTAGGCTCAAGTGATCTTCCAGCCTTAGCTTCCTGAGGAGCGAGGAAAACAGCACGTGCCACTTTGCTTATATCATCATTCATCCTAAAGAAAAAATTAGTATTCTTGGGGCTGGGAACATAGCTCAATGGTAGTATATGTCTACCACCATAAGGTTCTGAGTTCCATCCCCAGGCCATATTAAACAAAAAAAAAAAAAAAAAGAAAAAGAAATTAGCAATCTTACTTATTTCAAAACTCAAATCAAAAGAAAAGAAAACCTAAGATAAAATATGACTTTAGCTATTCTACATGCTAGACTGGAAAGGGAAAGAGGGTACAAACACTCACCACTTGCTTCCTAGTCATAAAACTTTTGCCAATGCTGGTGTGTGCCAGTTCCTGGTCCATCTGGGCCATGTATGACTTGAGACTATCAAGAGTTCCTTTCAGAGAAGCTTCTTCGCCAGGTTCCTGAGTCTCAAGGTCCATGTCATCATCACTGTCTAAATATTCAAAGTCTTCCTCATCCAGATCATCAGAGTCTGAATCCTGTGTCTTTGGCCCTGTACAAGACCCCAATATAGGAAGAGCCACTTGTACATTTTTCTGAGCGATTACCTTCCTTTTCAAAAGAATTAGCATATTACCCATAGAAAATAACCAATATAGACAGTCAAACTACTTCACAAAAATCCCTTCAAGAAATAGTAATGCTAGCTGGGTATGGTGGTGCATACCTGTAATCCCAGCACTCGGGAGGCTGAGGCAGAAGGATCATTGCAAGCTCAACACCAGCCTTGGCTACGAAGTGAGCTCAAGGCCAGCCTGAAC
>NW_004955437.1:18543192-18564101 GCF_000276665.1 Chinchilla lanigera | reverse complement strand
GAAAGAAAGAAAGAAAGAAAGAAAGAAAGAAAAGAAAGAAAGAAAGAAAGAAAGAAAAGAAAGAAAGAAAGAAAGAAATAGTAATGCCCATAAACATCTACAAGAAAATACACAGGCTGGGCTAGCTGGCTGAACTTTTTTATTTAAAAGTGAATTAATTCAGTTATATAATTTTTCTTTTGCTAGTGGTACTGGGAATTAAACTCAGGGCTTTTCACCAACTATATCCCCAACCTTGGGTTTTGTTTTTTTTTTTGAGACAGGGTTTCATTAAGTCACTAAATTGCCCAGGCTAGGCCCAAACTTGTGACCTGCCTGCCTCAACCTCCAAGAGTGGTAAAATTACGGGTGTGTCCCACCATGGGTGAACCCAAAGTTTTTTCTTTTTTTTCTTTTTCTTTTTTGTTTTTCTTCCGGTACCAGGAATCGAACTCATGACCTTGCACTTGCCAGGCAGGCGCTTTGCCGCTGAGCTAAATCCCCAGCCCCGCAAAGTTTTTTTCTTAAAACCCAGAGACCTGGGTTTGATTCTCCACATGGGGAGGGGGAGAATTTTAAAAGTATATAATTAATATATCATTTTTTGTTGTTTTTTTGTTGCTATTGTTTTTTAAGACAAGCTCTCACTATGTAGGAGACAGGGTTTCACCATGTAGTTCAGGCTGGCTCTGAACTCACTATGGAGCACAGGCTGGCCACAAACTCATGACAATCCTCCTGCCTCAGCCTCCCAAGTGCTGGGATTACAGGTCCGTGCTACCACACCCGGTTTACATTAATATATCTTGATGTAAACATTCAAGCCACACAGAAGTTTTGTCTCATAGCTCACTCTAAGAAATACCTTTCGGCAGTGTGGTATCTAGCCATACTCTATGCAGTTCTATCCATACACATATATAAATATAGTTTCTTTTTTACACAGATGTTATCATTGCACAGTTTGCTTTCCCACTTATTTATATTCTTGAGGGCTTTGTTAGAATATGGACAGACTTCATTCCTTGTTATGCTAAATAGATTGTATACTATGTATATATATAATGATTTACTTAACCATTTCTTTCTTGGGGAACATTTATGATTCTCCAGTTTTTGCTTACTACAACGGTACATAACCACCTTAGCACATTTATCTTTTTCAGAGTAATAAAACTGCTAAGTAAAAGCCTATGAGCGTTCCAGAGTGCCAAAATCTCCTGTGAAAGACAACTTAATACTTCCACCCCCAGGGTTTCTATTTTTTCAACCCTTAAAGAAAACTGATTTTTATCCATCTTTAAAATTTTTCCAATAGGATAGGCAAAAAAGTCTGTTTTTATTATGTATTTTATTGCTTACTAGAAAGAGGTAACTATTTCCAAGCATTTACCAGTAGTATTTCCTCCTCAGTGCACTGCCTATGCATATCCTGTGTTGATTTATTCAGCTTTTGTCATTTTTTATTGATTTGTAAATATAGTAAGTGTGAAAGAAAAAAAAAATACAATAAGGAGCCAAAGTAAAACCCTGGCCAGACACTCAAATCATTCACTCACTCAAACGTAATGAGCAGCTACTTTGTCCGCCACTAAGTATCATTTTAAGATCATTCAGTGGGTCCAATTAATGGCTGAAAGCAACTCAAATCCACAAAGAGAAAGCAGATATTTAAATTGACTCAGCACGACCTCACGATCCAGTGCTCCAACAACTATACTCCTTACAGTTTCAAAAGGAGAGTGAACAGTACCCTGTAACTTACCTAAAATTTTATCAAAATAATTAAGGAAGGAATCTGTATCAAAAGTGATTGGAGCCTCACAAGGGTCTCTGCAAGATTAAAGGGAAAAGACAATTATTTATCAAGAATACAACTCTGAAACTTTTTCTAAAGCGTGCCATTCTTAGGAAAACTATCAGAAATATCTCATAAGAGAAATAGTGAGGGAAACTGTAGTTTAAACTTATAAAGAAAATCCTTGTGCTTACTGGCCTTGCAGGGAAACAGAAACAGGAAAGTCTGATGAAAGAAAAATAAAAGCTGCACCTTGTTTACACATATTTAGCATCTGCATTTAGGGACCCACCCACACTACACCCCCTACAAAATATATCCAGTATTAGTAAAGATGTTATTTATAAGTTCATTTACATAAAGCTTACTACTTTACGAATCAAAACTTAAAAAGAATATACTTTCCCTTATTCCTTTTTTCCTAAAAAGAAAAGGTAACTTTATATTTAGTCTTTTCATGAAGCTCAAGAGCATCAGCACTCACAGAAGATAAATTTGCATTATAGTAACATTTCTATTTTTCCTCGCTACTTGCCAGTGTAATGCCATATTTCTTCTATTTTTATTTCTGCCTCTGATGAGCCCCTTTATTCTCGTTTGCGTTTGCAGATTCCAGTCTGCTTGGGGAGTAGCCTAGAAGTCTGATTTTATTGAGAGATAGGTGGTAAGAGTCCATAAATGAACGTTATAAAGTGCACGGTTTCCTGCCACGGTTCTGAATGGTGGATGAGAAATCTATTGAGGATGCTTTCTACTTCAAGGATTGCAAAGGATGAGACTATAAGAAGTCTGACTTCAGATAAGTAAATTATTATATCAAGCAACAAAAGAGGGAAGTAAGCAGTACAAATCTTTTACTTGGAAAAAAAAGTGGAAATGGTACTTTCTATTGACAGGATGACTTCAATACTTAGGACATAACTATTTAGATATATATTTTTCCTAACAGGAATTACCGAGGCAGCTCTGCTCCCTTGTGGGTTGAGACTTTGGATATGAAAGCTTTCATGCTGTCTGTGACTTGAGTTAAGTCATAGCTCTGCTCCTCTTCCTTCTTGGAAATGGGCTGTGATTCTTTTGTGCCAGCAGCTTCTTGCAGTAGCTGATCCAGCTGATCTGGTGAAAGCTCTAACCACTGGTCATCTGAAAAAGAAAAAAGCACTATATTGCCATCCCTACAGTCGTATGAGAGGTACTCCCAGGAAATGCCCCCAAGTGACTTAGTGTGATTTTTTAATTCTTTCCAGCTCTGTCTCGATCCATCACATACCGTCCTCTGGGGGAAGGTCAGCTTCTTCTTTCTTAAGCTCTTCTGTATCAAATGGTACTGTCTGTAATATGGTCAAGATTTCTTCACCAGGGCTCATAGCAAGTGAACTATCAAAAATAAAAGACATGCATATTTCTTTATAAGAGCCCAGAACAGTAATCATCAAGACACAAAATTTTAAAACTAAAAGGCATTAACTATACAATTTGTTTCAAACTTTTTCTTTTTAGGTTGCAGACCTCTTTTTCTCAAGATTTTATAAGGAACTTTAAAATATGGTACTGTTTAAAGTAAAATAACTTTTATTAAAGTTTCTTAAGGACGGAGACTCAGGTACCATTTTGCCTTGCCCTTTGGTTCTGCAGCAGGCTCCATGGAAAGCCACTGTGAAGCCACTAATCTAGTACAACCCTTTCAACGTACATGTATTTTATACATGCAGAAAGAAATGCAGAAGGAAAATATGAATTAAAAGTAATCTAGCATATGTCATATGTTATGCTCGTAGTTTAAATATTTTTTTACTATTATGAAAAGGTAATAATACTGCTTTATAGATGAGAACATCAGAGCTCAGAGAAGTTCTGTAACTTTTACAAGACCATTTAGTTAGACAAAGGCTTGAAATCAAGTCTCCTGATACCATTTCGTGCTCCTCCTACTATAAATTTCTAAGGAAATACGTACAGAGATTATTTGTACAATGAGTTACTCTATGATGGTGACTTGTTATATAAATGACAGAACCCTGCCTGAACTATTTAGCATGGAGCAAATCAAGTTGTAGAAGTGATGTGTGTTAATTTAATAAACATCTGCATACCTTGCAAAATCATTTCAATGACAGGAAATTATCCCTACTCCATATTATGTAAACATTACCAAGAAACAGAAAAGAAATTCACAAGTAATCATAAAAAATGCCAAAATACAAAGTCATTCAGAAATAGCAAATGCTAAGGACAAACATGGGAAAATGTAATTTCACCAGGTTAGAGACAGAGAAGTTAAAAAAAGAGATAATAAAAGGCTTCCAGGGGGAGATATTTGAGTTAGGTCTTAAAGAATGAGGAAGACTTTTTAAAAATACAAGGATGTTTACTGCAATATTATTACAAAAAATTCAAAGCAAGTGTTCTTAATGTAGAGATAGAATTAAATCTTGGCATGTATTTTTAATGAGGCAAATCTTTTATAAAAACTTAGAGAACATGGAGCTTTTCCAAATAACACAAATAAACTTCTTGATAGTATGGTTAGTATAACTGCATTTTTGACATTTGGCTTTTTTGTGTGTGTGCTGCTGGGGATTGAACTTAGGGCCTTGTACATGCAAGGAAAGAGCTCTACTACTGAGCCACATCCCCAGCCTATTTCAGAATATTTTTTTCACATTATTTTTTTACAAAAATTGTACATATATCATAAACACACAACATGTTTTGAAATATGTGTACATTCCACACAGAACTAATATATGCATTACATCACATAATTACATGTTTGTGATGAGAACACTAATAAACTGCATTTTTTTAAAGAACAGAATATACTGTCAAGTAACCTGGTAATGTAAAATTAGATTAGCCATTCTGCGATGTATATATACTTCAAAACATATTATACACAATAAGTATCTATAATTTTATCTGTTAGTTTAAAACATTCATTCATTTACCCATTCATTTATCCATTATTGATGGATACTTCAGGTCTTGCCATTTTTCACTAGGACAGTTTGTGGTAATTTTTAGAAGAAAGGAGAATAGCATGATAAATGTATCTTAAGCAGATTCTCTTGGCTCTTAATGGTTGAATTAGAGAAGAGTCAGTAGAAGCTGGGAAACAAGTTTGGGTATTGACATAATTTCAGAAGTAAGCTGCTGGGAATTGAATTTAGGGCCTTGTGCATGCAAGGAAAGAGCTCTACCACTGAGCCATGTCCCCAGCCTATTTCAGAGCAGTAGGTCAGTAAGAAATAATGCAAAGTACAGGTAATAAGAAACAGGTCTACAACTGGGTCCTAGGACAGCTGGGTACTGTTAGAAGATACTGGGGAAAAGTCTATGACACTAATTCAGAAAGAACAACTCTAAACATTGTGAATTCAACAGGTCTAAAGGGAGATATGAGTTTGGTTTAAATTTGTTTAAAAATTAACCCAGGCTGGGGATGTAGCTCAGTGGTGCAGCACCTGCCTGGCAAGCATGAGGCCCTGAGTTCGATTCCCAGTAGCCCCCCCAACCCCAATTAAGCCAGAATGGCAGTCTCTCCTACCACAGTAATTAAATGTTGGATGTTTAAGCTACTTGTATTTTGTTTCTGATAACAAAACACTTGAGTAAGTTACCGTATATCCACTTCCTGTGCAGCTGCTTAAGATTATCTTTATGAAGACTTTGTAACACCAAAGAGAAACATTAGATAACAATGAGCAAAAATTGTATAGAAGATAAAATGTCTACAAATATAAAAAGGAAAAAGTGGTTAAAAAAAACCCTGGAAGCCAATTAATCAAAATAACAATAATCAACTCTTATATACATTTTCTCATCTCAAATTTTCCTGTATTCACTATAATGAATGATTATGTTGCTTTTATAACAACAAAACTTCATTATTTAAAGAGAACTACCCAATCATCAGCCTATCTTACTTTGTGATAGATATCCTAACCCTAACTCACCTTTCTGGCCGGTTTACTGAGAGTTGGAAGTAGTTCTTTGCCATTTCTAGCCTTTCCTGGTATTGAGCAGAACCTTCTATGAGTCCCTTAAAAAAAGAAAATAGTAAGAGTCTATTTAGAACATTATTTGCAGAGTGCCATAAACTTATTCATCTGTCAATAACTTGTTTACCAGCAACTTTCATGAAGGCAGTGTATGACGTACTGTTCAGGAATCACAAGGCCTGAATCCTAGCTTGTTTTGTCATTCATATCTGTTTAGGCGCTAGTTTTTTCTTTAAATGAGAGGACTATGCTAGATGTATTAGTTCCTAATCCTTTTGAACATTCAGAGTATCTTTTCAGTTTGAAAGGTTTTCTACCAATTTCTACTATTTAATTACTTACTAAAGTATAATTAATGAACTAGTAACTGATTTATAAAACAAAGTACTGAAAGTTTGCCAAACAGACCCCTGAAAGTTTAGCATAATACTAAAAATAGTATTTTTATTTTCTACATCCATACTTATAATGCTATTCATATTTAATATTTCACATTTTTAAAAACTACACTATAAGTGATGGAGGAGAGCAGAATATAGCTCATTGGTAGAGTGCCTACCCAGCATGCATGAGGCCCTGGGTTCAATTCTTAGCACCAAATAAAACACACACACACACACACATTATTTATGATGGTATAATACAGTTTCATTATCGCTACACAATCTCTATAATTATCACATTCTTGTGGATTTTCCTACTTCTTGGATCTTTCCTTATAAAAGAAGTCAAGTGAAGGTTCTGAAGGTTTTGGAACATATACCAAGTTACTTTCAGTTAAGGTTCTATCACTTTACAGTGTTACCAGCAATGTATAGGAGTACTAATTTCACCATAATCTCAATCAGTACTATCATTCACATCTTTTTATATATATGAAAAATAATATCAATTTACTTATTTTCACTACTTGTGAGGTTGAATATTTTAAGAGAAATCTACTGGTTGTCTTTTTGTAGTTTTTTATGCACAATTTTGCTAATTTTTCTATCTGATATCTTCATATTTGCTTTACCAACTTTTGCAAGTTGTAAATCTGATATAAGTAATAACTTATCATTTAATACAAATAGTATTTGATTTCTCAAATACTGGAGAGTTCACAAACAACTCTTCATTACTCCTTCAAAGACTTTTGGTACCACTGAAATAGGTGCCCTTTACTTGAGCTTCTATCATTATGTTACACATTTAAATATATGGACCATAGGACTGTAAGTCATTGGCTTGGCTTTCTCCAGATTTTACATTTTTAACAATACAGTGTAAGTAGGGCTGGGGATATAGCTCAGTGGCACAGCATCTGCCTGGCAAGTACAAGGTCCTGAGTTCGATTCCCAGTGCCAAAAAAAAAAAAAAAAAAAAATACAGCGTAAGTCCTACCTTAAAGTAATCATTCTTTTTCAGACTTTCAAGGAAGCTAGCCCAGAGTGGTGAAGTAGTCACAAGGGACTTCTTGGTGTTCAAAAAATGTGGGCTACATTTGGAGCATAAGATCTCAAATCCATGAGCCTAGATGAGATAGGTAGAATTTTTATTGTTATTTTATTTCTTTTTTCTCCATATCGTCTAATTAAGCTATGCTCAACAGGGGGCTGGGGATTTAGCTCAGTGGCACAGTGCCTGCCTGGCAAGCGCAAGGTCATGAGTTCGATTCCCAGTACTGGAAAACAAACAAACAAACAAACAAAAGCTATATTCAAGAACCCAAGTCCATGTGAGCCATGTGACTAGACACATGGGCATGAGGACATTTAAAGTCCTTTTTAAATGTTATGAAAAATACGAATTTATTTCCAAACTTCTTAATCCCTACTAAAAACCATAAAGGAAAATAATATTTTATGGGCTGGGGATATAGCTCAGTGGTTCATCACCTGCCTGGCAAGCGTGAGGTCCCAAGTTCAATTCCCGATTCCAAAAAAAATAAAATAAAATAATATTTTAAAAAAAGATTCTTGTCCTCTTAAAAGAGTTGGGTTTTTTTGTTTTTTGTTTTTTTTTTGGTCTTTTTAAGACAGGGTCTCACTATCCAGTATAGGCTGGTCATAAACTCACAATGATCCTCCTGCCTCAGCCTCTGAGTACTGGGATTACAAATGTGCACCACCATACCTGACCAAAGAGATTCTTTTTGCCTACTAACTACAAAACCAGAAATTTAAACATTTATTTATGAAAAGTTTATTCTTTAAAAGAGATTATAAATATATTGAGCATAGTTTCAGACACAGGAAAGGAAGACAATTATTTCAAGATTCTTTAATTTAAAAATATAACAGATTTATAGAGCAAAATAACTCAAACAGGAAGCCTTCCTGGTTACTCTAGATGCTGTCTCCTTTAGAAGTAATATATGCACTCACATATCTATGTACGTGTACAACTTCCTATTCTATCCCTTTTGTCACATGACAGCGTATACACTATTCTTCACCTTGTTTTTTCACACTTGAAGATCACTGCATATAAACACATAAATTTATCTCACATGATGGACAGGCCACAATTTAACAAACACTGAAGTAGTTTCTAATCTTTTGCAATTACAAACAATGCTGTCATGACATGCTTGTATATAACTTTGTATGCCTTGAAAATAACAATTTTAGAAGTAAAAATCTTGTGCAATTTAAATGTTGATGGATATTGCCAACTGTTCTTCTGAGAGGTTGAACCCATTTCTATTTCTATCAACAATGCTCAAAATTTTGAAGCTTGCCAATCTAATGGTGAAAAACACTACTTTGTAGCTTTAAATTGCATTTGTTTATTGTGAACAAGGGTCAACATTTTCATATTTATTTATTTATTTATTTATTTATTTTTGTCTTTATGAGACAGGGTCTCACTCTGAGCTCAGGCTGGCCTTGAGCTCACTTTGTAGCCCAGGCTGGTCTCAAACTCGCAACAATCCTCCTGCCTCAGCCTCCCGAGTGCTGGGATTACAGGCGTGCACCACCACGCCTGGCTAACATTTTTATATTTAAATTTAAAGTCCTACATACTTTTTCTGTGGACTATACGGTTAACTAGATGAATCATTTTTGATTAACTGGCTAGAATTATCTTTTTCATACTGAATTACAGGAACACTTTATATTGAGAAATCAGCCTTTTTTAAAATTTATATTGCAAATATAATACTTTCTCAGGCTGACTTGTCTTTTGACATTAAAGAGGCTTTTTATTTTGTTTTGTTTTCGCAAATTTAGAGGAAGTTTTGCTATGCTGCCTAAACTGGGCTCAAACTCCTAGGTTAAAGCAATCCTCTTGCCTCAGCCTCTAGGGTGCTTGGGAGTTCAGGCATGCATCACCATCACCAGCTAGAAATTTTTACATAATAAAATTTATCAATATTCTCTTTTACCGCTTCTTATTTCAAGTCATGCTTTAAAAAGGCCTTTCCCGCTGGGCGTGGTGGCGCACGCCTATAATCCCAGCACCCCAGAAGGCTGAGGCAGGAGGATCATTGCAAGTTCAAGACCAGCCTAGGCTACAAAGTGAGCTCAAAGCCAGCCTGAACTGCATAGTGAGACCCTGTCTCACAAAAACAAAGAAAAAATAAAAAAATAAGAAGGCTTTTCTTATTAGGTTATAAAAGGTTTTCCTATAATTTTCTTTCAAATTTTATGATTTCAATTTTTACATTTACATATGTGATCCAACTAGAAATTATTTTGCTATAGGAGTGAGGCAACCAACTTCAATTTTTCAGATGGCTTCCTAGTCCCCTTATCACCATTTACTGGATAATCCATTTTTTCCTTCTAATTTGAAATGTTACATTTTACTACATTCTCATACAAATAAAGCATATTTCTAGATTTTCTGTACTGTGTCATTATTCTGTTAAGAGAACTCTTACATAAAGGAACAGGAAGATTTTTCTCATTTAACATTACCAGCTTCATGCCCAGTTCATGGGCTCGGTACTGGGGGTGAGAGGGAGGTGGCAGCCCGTATCCACTCCGCCGGTCGGGCACAAACCTCTGTTGTGCCAACTGTGCGTAGAGACATTTAGTGAAAGTAACCTAGACATTGGAAGATAAACTACGTGAGTCTTCCCTTGAAGTTGAAAATCTGCATATCATTTCGCAGTTAAAACTGTCAGTCCACTGATGAACTTCCTATTCACATATTCATAGGTGAAATGCAAAAGAAGATCCAACCTATTCACTACCTACTTGTTTACAGGAATAGCTTTATTGAGCTAAAACTCACATATCATAAAATTTATCCACTGCCTACCTTTCAGTTATCACTACTGGAATTCTTATCACTAATGGTAGTATATGGTAGTTTGAGGGTGAGGGGATAAAGAATATTCCTGAATTCTCTAGAGATGAAATGTTTTGCTGCTAAGGAAATAGTTATAGAAATAAGGGAAATATAGGCAAACAGCTGGGAAGCACAAGATATAAACTGGGGAGTCAGGTCTCTTGCAAACTTGCTCCAATGGGGAGGAGAAAGGAAAGGACAAAAATGTGCATTAACTTGCAGGAGGAAACAGAATGTGTCCAATTTTTTCCAGAGAAAAGTAATAATTTATCCCTCCTTCCAGTGAGACAAACTAAATGAGCAAAAGCGGTATCTTACTGATGTCATTATTTGTGTTTCTGGCAAGAACGTCTTGAAGACCCGACAGGCTCGCAGGTCAACAGGGTCCCGCAGGTAAAAAGCCTGGACGGCAGCAGCCACCAATCTGGGCCGCTGCTTTAGTACCACTGCGACGCCAGCTGGAAGGAAGCAGTGTGCTCGGTGCAGCGAGGCCTGAATTTTTTCTGGGTACCTATGCCAGGAAATAGAACTGTGTTTATTGCACATGGAAATATCTACAATTCTTATAACACTTGCTTCCCCTGTATCATCTTATTTTGTCTTGGTTTATCAAGAGTAGAAAGTCACATGAGAGGTGAAAAAATATTATACATACTTTAAGACTACAGTACCAAAGAGAGGGGGAAAAAGTGGGAAGAAATAGAAAACAAAGGAAAGAGATTGTCTTTTTTTTTTTTTTTTTTTTGAGACAGGGTCTTGCTGTGCAGTTCAGGCTGGCCTTGAGCTCATTTTGTAGCCCAGGCTGGTCTCAAACTTGCAAGGATCCTCCTGCCTCAGCCTCCCGAGTGCTGGGATTATAGGTGTGCACCACCATACCCAGCAAGGAAAGAGATTATGGTAGCTCAATAAAAACAAAATTTACTATATTCAGGAATAACGATAAAACCAGAGTTTATTCTTCTAAAAATCAGTAGTAAGCATTCTGAAACAGAGCTGAAAGAGTTTTTAATACTGTTAAGACCTGAATGTTAAGCATTTAATAGGTACTCAAATTTAAATGGGTTGAACTAAAAAGTGGTTAAGCCTTGACTTTCTTTTCTTCTGAATACAGCCTAAAGTGCTTCACATAGGTCAAAGAATCCCACATATTGCCCTAGAACCAAAGAAAAAAAGGACAACACTGCCTTATGTGTTCATTTCTAAAGGCCTCACATTTTTATCCATGGATGTTAACAACAGCCTCAATCTCTATGATAAATAAATGCAAAATACTGGGATTAGATCTTAATACTTTTTGAATGAGATGTAAAAGATACACCCAAACTGGTTACAGTGGTGTCTGTAATCCCAGCTACACTGCAGGCTGAGGCCAGAAGGTTGCTTCCGCCCAGTTCAATGCCAACCTGGGCAACATAGCAAGACACTATTTGAAAACAAAACAAACAAAACAAAGCCTCTGCTTCTTCACTGTGAAACCCACAAATTTAACTTGTTAATTAATTTCATGAAGAGGGACACATGTAAAAATGACCATCCATGTATTTCAGTAAGACCTGCACTGCACTAAACCAAAAGGCTTCACAACTATCAGTATCAGTGTTACTTTTCTTACCCTCTGATGCGCCTACTGACAGCAGCTCGTATGGATTCTGAAACCAAAACTTTTTCTGGGTGTGCAGAGATTATAGTTAATGCTTGTGGGATTGTTGGTGGAGTAGCAGGTAACCAGGATACTGTTTCAGATTTCCTTGGTACAGGAATAATGCACAACTCCCCGTGATGGAAAAACACCTGCAAAATGGCACATTTTTATTTTCATAATGGGCACTGGCAAACTCTAGGTATATACGAAAATAATGCAGCATGATTTCATCCCTTTTGGGATACTTACCCTATTAGCACTATTATCAGGATCTAACCATTTAGGGAGAAAGTCAGCAGCTTCTATTAACAAGAATTCACCATCATTATCTTCAATCCTAGTAAAAGAGGAAACATATTTGCTAGTTATCGAGACAGCTTTATTCTAATACATCTTAGTGATATCTGAATATGCACTATTTGCAAATTTACACAAGAAAGCAAAAAATTTAAGGTAACACTGAACTTTAGAATGTACAGGCCTGGTGTGGTGGCGCACACCCGTAATCCCAGCACTCTGGGGGCTCAGGCAGAAGGATCACCACAGGTTCGAGGCTAAACTGGACTATGTAGTGAGTCCAGGCCAGGCTGAACTATATAGTGAGACCCATCTGAAAGAAAAAGACAAATCCTAAAGGGGAATATGCAGATTGTAAGGCATAGCTGGAGATGATAAGGACAGGAAATAAGTACATAAATAATATTAGACAAAAATATGAAAATATGCAAGGTCCTACAGGTTTTCAGAAGAAAAAAATCACATATAGCTGAGATTAGTAAAGCCTTCAGGTAGGAAGTCTTATTTGGGCCTTGAAAGATTTTGAGGGCAGCTTCACTTGCATGGTAACACATAATTCACTTTTTTAAAAAAAATTTTTGAGACAGTCTTGATAAGCAGTTCAGGCTGACCTTGAACCCACTATATAACTGAGGCACACCTTGAACTCTGAGCACTCCTCCTGCCTCAGTCTCCCAAATACTGGGATTACAGGCATGTGCCACCGTGCCTGGCACACAGAGTTAATTTTTAAAATACATAATAAGTTACAAAATAAAGAAGTCTCCCTTCTATTTTTGCCCCTGTCTGAGCAATTCCTACCCTCCTCCATTCTTGTCTCCTGTATATCCTTCTGGAGTTTGCTTATGTATGGACTAGTGAGGAGTATATATTCTTATTTTCTCTCTTTTTACACGAAAGATAGCATATTTTATCTGTTGCTGTAGGTTTGGGGTGTTTGTTTGTTTGTTTGTTTTGTTTTATAGGGAGAAAGGAAAGTGTTCTTGGGAGGGAACAGCATAAGCAAAGATCACAGAGGTAGCCCAATTTAAGGTGGCTATTTGGAGAACGACAACTAGTAAAGAACAAAGACAAGCAGAGTTCTACTTTTTGAGGAGCTTTGAGAATCAATGAGAATGTACTTAATTTCCTAGGCATAAAAGAAAAAAGTTAAAGGTTTTAAAGTAATCTATTAAAATGATTAGTTTTACTTTAGGAACATTAATGTGGCAAGGACACAGAGGAAGTATTGTCTTTTTTTAATGTTTTTAAGAAACGACAAGGCATTAGATGCCTAGGACTCGGCATGCAATTAGTTTTGCGGTGCTGGGCATGGAACCCAGAGCCTCATGTGTGCTAGGCAAGCACTCTGGCACTGAGCTACTTCTCCCGCCATGGTGCCTAGGATTTAAAAAGCTCCACAGACCTGGTGTGTAAGTATGAGCCACTGTTTTTTTGTTTTGTTTTGTTTTTATTCTAAAGAGAAAACAAAACAAAACAACAACAATAAAGACAAAAACAAAACAACACAAAAACAATAAAAATGATCCAGGATTTCAAAACAAGATGATAAGAATTAAAAATTGTTATATTAAATAACGTTATCTTCAATAAAGTTGCTCGGATTACCAGGTGTCACAATCAAGATTGACCAAACAATTACACAGAATAGAAAGTGATTTTTAAAAAAAAACATTAGAAATGATAGAGCTTCACTAAACAAGATGGTAGGAATTCATCAATGGTTGTTACATTACATATTGTTGTCTTCAGATTAGTTGCTTGAGCTACTGTTTTATGAATATACAGACTCTGCACACAGAAGGTACTGCCCCCTCTTATCATTTTAATTTTTGTTCACTGAAAAATCTACCATTTAAAATAGTATTGCTAATTACTTAAAAGTGCAGTAATAAGTGTTTAAAATAAAAGTTCCTTATTGTTCCTGTACAATATAATGACTACAGTTAATAACAATGTATTGTTTTCTGGAAAATTATTACCAGAGATTTTAAGTGTTCTCACCACAAAAAAGTGGTAAGTACAGTATATGAAGTAAGGCATACATTAATTACCTCAATTCAGCCATTCTACAATGTACATGTATTTCAAAAGAGGATGTAACTGATAAATACATACAATTCTTATTGGTCAATTAAAAATAAATTTAAAATAATACCCAGAAAGTAGAAATAAGCTAGGTGCAATGGTGAATGCCTATAATCTGAGCTACTCAGGAGGCTGAGAGAGTCACTTGAGGTCACGAGTTCAAAATAAGCCTTGGCAATACAGAAAGACTGTCTCAAAATAAGGTAAAATTTAAAAAAGTTCTTATCTCATAGAGTTACATCCTGAATTACTTAGGGATCAAATGGCACAACTTTAGAGACATGCTTTGCAATGGAGGAATAAAGGAGGAGTATAGATAAAATAATAATGACCATAACTGGTAACTGTTGATGATGGATGATAGGTACATGTGGGTTCATGCTCTCTACTTTTATGTATGTTTAAAATTTCAATAATAAAAAGTTTTCAAGGGGGCTGGGGACTTAGCTCAGCGCAAAAGCACCTGCCTGGCAAGTGCAAGGTCGTGAGTTCGGTTCCCGGTACCGGAGAAAAACCAAAAAAAAAAAAAAAAATTTTTCAATTTTTTTTTTTTTTTTTTTTTTTTTGCTCTGGTGAGAAAGAAGCTGGTAGGGTAGAAAAAGATTAGCTTTTAGGGTACGGTCTAGGAAAACTAGTAAAAAAATACAATATAAATGGATGGAACGCCCTCTGCTGGCATAACTAGATAAGTACAGAGAACTATTAGTATCTTTTTAAAGACTGAATTACAACGCAAGGTTACTTACGTGCTTCCTATATCTATTTCTTTGTGTGTGTATGTGTGTACTTGTGTGTGTGTGTTACTAGGGATTGAACATAGGGGCTTCACACTGAGCTACACTGCCAGCCTTTTAAAAATTTTTAGTTGTCCTGTTTGGGCTTGAACTTGTTTTCGCTATCCTGCTGCCTCAGCCATCAAAGTGCTGGGATTGCAGGCATGTGCAACCACATCTGGCTCCTTTAAATTTCCGTATATAATTTCTGCAAATATTATAGCAACGAATGTGTAGAAGGAGACATATTAGGGAAATCTATAAAGTATGTATTTGAATGGACTTTCTTTGAAGATCCAAAGGAAAACTTAACAGTGATTATTTACGGGAAACCAAAGTAGTACAAACTTTTGTTTGAAATTTGTTTACCTCACTTATTCTTTCATAATTAGAATTTTAAAAATAAAGCCTCACATATGTAGATTTTATTTAAATATTTTAGAAATTAAAATCTCCAGTAATACTTTCTTTTTCAAGAAAAAGATGTCACAAGAGAATACAAAAAATGGTCACTTTTTAAATCCCAAATTTAAAAAATTTCCACCAATCCACACGAGAAAAATTACTAAGAGGGTAAAATGTAGTCACTTAGTTTTAAAACACAGAATTATTTTAGAATAAATAATTACGTTACCTGGCTACTAACTCTGGAAATTCCTTTGTAATCTGTTTTATTAAATAAACAATAAACCATTCATCTTCAATATTGTCCCCAAACTTTGTCATACCATACATATGAGCAGGAACACCTCCTAAAAACAAGAGAAAACCAAGTCAGATAAATTTGTCACTGCAAATAAAAAATACATGTAATCATTCCATTAAACATTTACTGATTTTGTTCCAAGTATCATTTTAGGAGCTGGGGTTGCAATTCTAAAGCAGATACAAGAAGCCTGTTCCTGAAGAGTTCAGGCTTTTTAGTAACAGACAACCAAGTCATTTCAAGACAAGATGTGAACCCCAGAACAGTGGTAGGCACTAAAGCCTCTGTGAGACATGATCATCTGGAGGAATGGTATCCGAAAGAATGGCCCAAGATGGATGTTCCAGAAAGAGGAAGCTGCATAAGCAAAGGCATGGAGCTATAACAGACAACAGCGTGCTCTGGAAAACTCAGGTAGCTGGGCTTGAAGGTACAGAAAATTTCAAATAAGTACACTATCTACAAATGTATGAAAATTAAACAACACAGCTTTTTGGTTTGTTTTTTCAACACTGGGGATTGAATCCACGCTCTTCACACTGAGCTACATTCTCAGTTCTTTATTATTTTATTTCAAGAGAGGGTCTTGCTAAGTTGCTCAGACTGAGCTCAAACTTACAATCTTCAGGGCAACCTACTTTTCGGGCCCCCTTTTATCTCAGACAGAAGCTTTTCTTCCTTTTAATAAACTCTTCCTACTCTTAACGTCCATTGTTCCTAGAATTCATTTGTTGATTTTACAGAACACGAACTCAACGTTTCAGACATCTGGAAGGCTGGGAGTTTCTTTCCCCTGTATCATTTGGAGGTTTTCCACCAAGATAGCTGGATGGAGGTAAGAGTTTGCTTTTGTTTTATAGATTCTAGATTGTGACTTGCTTAAGTAATCAAAATTTTTATGCTTCAAATTCTTATGTCTTTGCCCATTGCTTATAATTGCCCATCCTTTGTCTCTAAATTTGTTAAAATAATAATAAATTTAAGTTAAAAACATGGGAAGGTTATGATGCTTCTTTAATGGGACATTTTATTCCTCTTTTGTATGTTACATTTGGACTAATTGCTGAACTTACTAGTGTTCCTTATCTGACTTGTTTGATGGTTGTGGTTTGTTATCTTACCCAGCATCGGTAGGGAAAAGTAGTGTTTAGAGTTCCCCCTGATGGATTTTGATGTTAAATATTATAAAATGGTCTTTGTATGAAACTTGTTTTTTTTCACCAGGAATCAAACTCAGGACCTTGCACTTGCCAGGCAGGCACCGTGCCGCTGAGCTATATCCCCGGCAAAATCTTGTTTATATTTAGAAAATATACCTGCCTATTAATTAATCATGGGACCCTAACTACCAATTAAGAGGCAACAGGCCAACAGCTGTTCTTAAGATCTGGGGGACAGGTTTCACTGAGACAGACTGGCTCTGATCCTCTTCTATACACTAGAGGAAATGTCAAGTCTTTTAAAACTGCCCCAGTTTCCTTTCTGGTCTGACCTTCTGCTGCTGAGGAGGCAATGTTAGCTCTTGAGAGTCCCCATTCTCGCCTTTCCAGGCTGAGAATGACAACTCATGGGCAAGGTATTTCCATAGCTCACCGTGAGCATGAGAAGAAAAACTCCCTTTCTCTGATCTTTTCCTGCCACTTTGTACTTTCCCTTTTGCTTTTTGAGTAGTATATTTTTTTTAAGAAGCATGTAAGATGAGAGAGAGAAGAACTCTGAACTGCCCCAACATTTTCCTCCTACGCAACAACTAAGTTAAGCCCGCAGAAAGGAGCATTTGCTAACGCCAAAGACGAGGAAGTCATCTTAGATGAGGGACAGTCTCTAGGTCAAATGACACATCGGAATTTTGCCTGTGCAGGAGAACACACATAAAATCCACGTCCTAGCTTAGTGTTCTGGGCAAAAGTCTTCCCCGAGACACTGAACCTGAGACAGTGGAAAGAAGTGACTTCCGGGTGAAACCAGAAGTAGCTATTTCCAAAGCACCACACTTAAGGGACCAAAACACATTTAGCCTAAGGGAGGATAGCTCCAACCTTCCCTCTCCCCTCCTACATCTAGTTATCATTTATGTGTATAGAAAAATACTTTGATAGTAAGTTGTGGACTCTGGGCCGGGGATATAGCTCAGTGGCACAAGCACTTGCCTGGCAGGCACAAGGTCCTGAGTTTGATTCCCAGTACAAAAAACAAATATAAATAAATAAATTGTGGACTCTGAAACTTCTACTGTAAACTCATAAAGTGCTATGTAATGGATTTTTCTCAGGCTTTTATCCATCACTTATAGTACTTTGACAAACAGTGGTTCCTCTGCCAACTAGTTACATGCTCTTAGAGCAGCTGCCACTCTTAAAGCAGAGGACAGACTTCCCCAGCATCTCTTTGGTGAATCCTCACTGAAGCCAATGGTCAGTGGAATGCTGACCAGACAGGCAGCTGGATTCCTTTCCAGACACAGATCTCTGGTTGTGCAGACCAGTAGAAACTGAGAGCAACTGAGGTCTCACGGCCAGGGCTACTCTCTGGAGGATACCAGGGGTTCCTCAGTGGAAACTGGCTCTTGACTGCCTGGCTGGATGGCCAGCAGAACAGTCTCCACTTATCTACAGTTGTCTAGCAATGAATTGAGAAAATGGTAAGAAATACATAAATTCCTAACAATACAGTCTAAACCTGGTTTTGACTAGATGATACACACACAAAAAGGACAGAGAATCTGAACTCAAGTAAAATTAACAAGGGGATGGAATCAGCAATCGAAAACTTCCTAACAAAGAAAAGCCCAGGAATAGATGGCGTCAGTGGAGAATTCTACCAAACATTTAAAAAATGTAATACTAATCCTTCTCTAACTATGAAAGGAAGGGCATATTCCCAAACTCATTCTGAGGCCAGTATCACCCTAATATTACCCAACTCAGACAAAGAAAATGTAAGATAACAAAGCTACAAACTAATATACCTGATAAATATTGAGGCAGAAATTCTCAACAAAATACTAGCAATCAAACTTAACAGCACATTAAGAGGATTGTAAAACCAAATGAAATTTATTCCTGTAATGAAAGAATGGTTTAACATACAATCCCCAGTACTTCCCCCTACCCCAAATCTCAGTCCCCATCCCGGAACTACTAAGTCAGAGCCCGCCCTTCAATATCAGGTGACTCACATGCATATTAAAATTTGAGAAGCATTGTTTTTGTCCACTACATTGTTGAAATGAAGAGATATGAACTAAGGAAATCAGGAGGCATGAATGATCTCATGTTTAAGGGCCAACTTAGTCAGTGATAAAAGCATATTGAGAGAAGTTCGAAGCTGAGCATGGTGGCACATGCCTGTAATCCCAGCACTTGGGAGGCTGAGGCAGGAGGATCCTTGTGAGTTCGAGACCAGCCTGGGCTACAAAGTGAGCTCAAAGCCAGCCTGAACTGCATAGTGAGACCCTGTCTCAAAAAGACAAAAAATAAAATAAAATAAAAGAGTAGTTCGAGTGGTAGAGATTTCATATAAGGTGTTGTTAAGAGATTAACCGATTAGCTTTTTATTTGTATGATACATGTGCAAAAAATAAAGGGGGAAAGATTTATTTTGGCTCATGGTTTCAGAGGTGGGCCCTGTTGCTGTGGGCTTATGAGACAGAATGGCATGGCAGAAGACTGAAAGAAGAAGGCTGCTTACATCATGGCAACCAGGAAGCAGAGTGAGAGCTGGGCGGCAGGAGCTGGGTACAAGACATACCCTTCACAGGTGCACCCCCAGTGACCTAGCTCCTCCAGCTGGGCCTTGCTTCCTCCTAGCCCGGTCCACTCCGAGCTCCTTAGTCCATGGTTCATCCATCGATTAGTGTCCTTGTGACCCAGTCACCTCTCGAGGCCCTGATGCAATGGGAATCATGCCCTCAATATGTGCCTCTTTG
This sequence comes from Chinchilla lanigera, assembly GCF_000276665.1. Classification (NCBI taxonomy): domain Eukaryota; kingdom Metazoa; phylum Chordata; class Mammalia; order Rodentia; family Chinchillidae; genus Chinchilla; species Chinchilla lanigera. The sequence continues at coordinate 18,544,608 of NW_004955437.1, read as the reverse complement.
GAGGATACTACATATTTATATTATCACTTGAGCTACACTGGAGTCAGCACTAAGGAGACTTGAATGTCAAGCCAGTGAATTTTTATTTTAGATTGTGCCAGTAGTCATTGAGGGTTTTTGGGCTGAAGAGTAATTTGCTGAAAGAGCAGCATTTTAGGATAGGTCAGCTAGTGTCAGTGCACGGGAAAATTGGAAAGGTGAGACAATATAAGCAAAAATATAAATGGAAAGTAATTTTAGTAAGACTGAATTAGCTTCCTAAAGATAGTGTGATAAAACCTGGTCTAAAGATAGGGCTATTCGAACAGAAAGGAAGAATAGAGAGGCATTTCAGAGGAAGAATAGAAAAATACATACAAAAATCAATCAATGTAATATTAATAGAAAGAAGGTCAAACAAGTACAATGCTGAAAGTCTCCAGAGCAGCCCAGGTGGGCGCTAGAGGAAAATTGAGAGGAACAACCTTCCTACACAGTAAAGCACCTCCCAAATTTCATCAATGAAAGAAGCTACAATTAAAAGTACCTATTTTTATCTACCTTATATAGTAGACCTCAATTAAACCCTCCTCCTGAAGCAATGGGAAATGCTGAAGGTTGTTAAGCAGGATAACAACATGATCAACTTTGTGTTTTATAAAGGTAACAGGCAACAAACAACATGAAAAACTGGAGAGACTAGAACCAGAGGGTTACCCTGAGAGGCTATGGTAGTTGTCTGGATTAAGAGCTACAGAAAGTGCTCTATATTAAACAGAAAGTGCTTTATATTAAACAATACAGAAGAAGGATCATTATTTCAAAGATTACTGCTGGGACGTGGTGGCACACGCTTGTAATCCTAGAGTAATATAGCCACAAATTAAGGAAAGCTGACAGTCACCAGAAACTAGAGGCAAGAAACAGTCTCCGCTAGAGTCCACACAAGAATCACAGGCCTGCCAACACCTCGGCTTCAGCCAGTGATACTGATTTCGCGCTTCTGACCTCCAAGAACTATGCTGTTGTTTGAAACCATCAAATTAGTGGTAATTTCTTACAGTAGGCACAGGAAATTAGTGCAAATATCCATATTATTACTAACATGATTACAAAAAACAACTTATAGTTCTCTTTTTCTGCAATTTTTCATGTCCTCAGGATATAGTGGGATATCCTACTATTATTCTAATCTTTGTGTCGTGTCACATAGCCGTTTCTCCTGTGTGTGTTCTCTGCCTTCCTCTCATAAATGCACATGTAATTGCATATAGAGTCCACCTGAATCATGTACAATAATTTCCTCAGCTCAAGATCTTTTAGTCACATCTCCACCCTCGAAAGGTTAGCTAATATAATACCAATTCCAGGGATTAGGATATAGATACCTTTGGAGGCCTATGACTCAGTTTACTATATATAGTGTCGCTGTCATTC
>NW_004955437.1:18539371-18541552 GCF_000276665.1 Chinchilla lanigera | reverse complement strand
CATCCTCAAGCCACTCCCTTCTTCACGAATGAATAAAAACTGGGTTCGGTCCTGGGTGGAGGCCTTTGTTCCCGATGGCCATCATCATGGTTGGATTTAGGACCCTTGGCTCCCCGTAACTACAAATATGCTTTAGTGTCTTTATTGTCACCATGGGTTGTACTGAAAGTGGTAGATTGGAATTGACTCTCTAGAATTCCAATAACTTCACGGGATTACAAATGTAAACTTCTGGGCAGTGAGGAGGACTGGGAAGGGCTCTTTATAACTGTTAATGAACACCAGTGGGTTTCAGTTGTCAAAATCCAGGCAGTTGGGAGATTTCATGACAAACTACCCGGTTTCTTCAGCAAATAAATTACAAGGAAAAACACAGAAGAGAGGCTTATACATCAAAAGAGGCTTAGGATGCGTATCATCTGATTAAGATATATGGACCTTGTTTGTATACTGATTTTAGTAAACTATAAAAAATATTTTGAGACAACTGGGGAAAATGTGAACACTTACTGAATATCTGATGATAGTAAGGAATTATTAAAATTTTAAAGTATGTTATGTGGGGGTATTTTGATTGTTTTAACTGAGAAGGCATTGAAATCTGCATGAGTTTTTGATATGAGCCTGAGGGTTTGTTTTAAAATAATCTAGGAGCCTACTGGTTGGGGGCAGGGTTGACCATGACTTGATAATTGCTAAAACTGCAAGTTCAAGGCTAGCTTGGGCTACAAAGTGAGTTCAAGGCCAGCCTGAACTGCATAGCGAGACCCTGTCTCAAAAAGACAAAAAGAAAGAGGGGATACTGGGGATTTAGCTCAGCGGCACAGTGCCTGCCTGGCAAGCAGAAGGTCATGAATTCGATTCCTGGTGCTGGGAAAAAAAAAAAAAGATTATTACACCAGGATTTAGTGCCTTATTGGACATGATATGATTTTGAAATAATAACATTATGATTGGTAGCTTGGGTATATGGCAGTACCACTGCAACTGAGAAAACATAGGATAAAAATTATTTTCTAGAGCACAGGTAAGCTGTGCTGTGTTGATGTGACAGTATTCTTGCCAAATGTCACAAGTATTCCGCTGAACATGTTCAAGGAAATCAATACCAGAAATACATTTAGCAATTGCTAGCCAAAGATAAGGCTTTAATTGTATGCCAGACTGACAGTGTCACACGAAGCCAAGCTCTGGATGCTACAAGACTTCACAGAATTTACTGTGTGAGCACAGCCTTGGTCACTATCCATTTTCACAAAGCTGTGAGAAATGATAGGGCAGAGTTCCATATTTTGCTAGGGGTCAAGTCTCAAATACCAAAACACAGCTAGTCAGCGAAGGAAGCTCAGAATGTTCCTGAGAGGCAAAAGCTGATCATAAAATCCAATTATTTCTCTTTATAAGCAAGGCAAACATACTCTTAGATCCTTACCAAAACAACTATGTGAAACAAGGCAGCCTACTGAATACATTATCAAGATAAGCACTGAGTAACAGCAAAAGCAACTATGATTAAGTAAGCCATATATAAATCTGTTTAGCATGGGCCCTTAGATACACTATGGAGTAGTAAGTAAAGTTCAAAATAAAAGCCAGGAATTTACTGTTTAGTATAAGCCAGTTCCTAAGATAATGACTACTATAATTTTTATCAATATGAATTTAACATTAAGTTTAGGGGCTTAACTGAATATGGGCAAGGAACATTAATCTAAAAAGTTGAAGATACAAAACATTTCTCACAACAATGAATGAACTATTTACCTTTGCCAGGTTTATATTTGAGATTAAAAGGTTGATTCTGCCAGATATAGGGAGCCAGCATAGGTGCAAACTGGGTCATTATTCTCTCAATATACTTCTCAAGAATCTCTCTGCGTTTTTCTGGGTCCTTTGATTCATCTGGTATCAGGAATAGGTGGTACTCCACAGTGTCTTCCACAGTAGCAAGCATCATATTTTCCTCCATTCTTCTTTGAAAACTACAAGTAAAATTTCAATAATATAAACGATCAAGAATAATGTACAGCAGCATGTGGTGGCACACGCCTATAATCCCAGCACTCAAGAGGCTGAGGCAGGAGGATCGCTGTGAGTTCAAGACCTGCTTGGGCTACAAAGTGAGCTCAAGGCCAGTCTGAGCTGCATAGTGAGACCCTGTCTCAAAAAGGCAAAAAAAAA
>NW_004955437.1:18529905-18539271 GCF_000276665.1 Chinchilla lanigera | reverse complement strand
AAAAAAAAAAAAAAAAAAAAAAAGAAGAAAAAGAATGTACAAATAACATCCTATTCCCTGAGCTCTTCTAGGTGATTCCATTAACAACATTTTCCGAAACTGTTATTCACATACCATCCTATGATTTTTGTCTTGATCATGTTACCAACATATATTTACTAAATATTTCTCATTTAATGACATTTTATACTTAAGGCTCTGTTCTTTATACTTAAAATTATGTTAAAAGGAAACCTTGATACACAGTTAATGGAAATCCAAGTAAATAAGAACAAAGTTTTAAATATGGCTGTGTGTAATGTGCACACATGTAGTCTCAGCTACTGGAGAGGCTAGGCAGAAGATCACTTGAGAGCAGGAGGAGTTCAGGACCAGCCTGAGCAACAAACACTGTCTCTCAAATAAATAAATGCTTTTGCCCTTAAACTAGCAACAGTGTGGGGCTGGGGATTTAGCTCAGCGCCTGCCTGGCAAGCGCAAGGTCGTGAGTTCAATTCCCGGTACCGAAAAAAAAAAACAAAAACAAAAACAAAAAAAAACCTAGCAACAGTGTAACACACCGTGAACAACACGACACCAACACCCACTGTTTACCATCAAACGTCCCAGTTCTGCCATTAATTAGCTGCATCATTCCGGGCCCCTCACTTTCTCTTTCTGGAGACGTCTCCTTAGTTGTAGAATGGAAGCGTTACTCTACCAGCTCTAAAATCCCTCCCTGCTTTAAAATTGTTATTCCTCTACAGAATTTAAATCTCTCCCTTTACAAACGCTATAATATGTAATATGGCATGGTAGAATTTTAAAACTACGAAATACCCACGTCTCAATATTTCACCTCAAAATAATTTGCCCACGTTCTTGATCCTACAACGGTCCTAAACTTGTCCCTTTTTTCAAGTTTCAGGGGATATGGCTCCGGTAAACCACGAGCTGGTAGATATCCCCTTATCTTCTAAGGGTTCTCCTTAAGATCCAGAGTACCGATCTACTCCTGCTGCCGGGCGAAGCTTGGTACAGACGGGCACCGCGCTGGATGGACACCCTAACGCCGCGGTTCGGACGCTTAAGCTTAGTACTTGGCTTTCTAATGGGCTGATCAGGAGCCTGCATCTTCCACCCAGACACCACCCATCACAGGCTAAATCCATTTGCCCTTTAAAACAGGACACGCAATATTCTATCCACACACCTTACACGCCAAGTACACCTTAGTATGGGGAATTTACAGCGTCAGAACCTTGCTTGACTCGCCCAGGTTAACCGCTCACTGTACAAATGCGAGCACTGAATGCACGGAAGGGACGGAGCAGCAAAGGGCCTAACGGAGTCTCGTGCTCTTTATTCAAACGAGGCTTCCTCTTTCCGTCCGACAAAACAAAACCAATTCCGCTTACAGTTTTAGGTCTTCTCCCGCGCGTCGCTGCCGGGGCACTCTTCTTGGGTCGCCTGTTCCACTTTGACTCGGGAAATACCATCAGCCGCCAAAATCTGAAGCAGGTTGGCTCCCGACGCTCCCTGGAACTTGCGAGCAGCGGAAGTTCCGCGACACCGTCTTGAAACCAGTCAGTTCCCGGAACCTTATTAGTTGTCCTTGCCTGCGCGTCGACGGAACTATTTGGCTAGCGCCCGGGTGCCTTCGTCACTTCCGTCCTCGCGGGAAAGCTGGGAAGTCGGAGGCCAGGAGAGGTGGGAACCCTGGGGCAGTGGCTGTCCGGAGTCTAGGCGACGGGGCGAGACGGCGCCGGTAGGTGGCAGGAGGGGGCCGAGCCGGAGCCGGCGAAACCGCCTGGCCCGGAGGCCCCCATCCTGGCGTACCCGTCCCGGCTCGGGAGGAGGAGGATGATCTCCAGATACACTCGGAAAGCCGTGCCACAGAGCTTGGAGCTGTGAGTGCGCTGCTCAGCCAGCCCCCGCGCGGGCCGGGGGAGGCTGGGGCGGGCCGCGGGCGCTCTGGGACCCTCCCGGGCCGGCTCTTCGCTCCTTTCTCAGTTTGGGGGAAGGAAAATATTCTTTGGAATTCTGTCCTTCCAGCCGGGCGGAACTGCCCCTGTCCCTCCCATTTCCAGGTGGGCGTGTCACCCTTATAGAGTACGAAGACTGGACTTCCTGTGTTGTACTAAGTGAGTTTAGGGGCTGGGTCTCCTAAGGCATTTGCAGTTCCCTCCGTGCTTCGGGCCCCACTGTCAAAAACTGGAAAAGTTATTAATACCTCAGAGCTACAATGAAGTTGAATACATCTGGTGTCAGACACCGTGCAAAGCTCTTTTGCATGTATTAGCCTATTTAATCCTGTCCGCGAGGAAACCCCTACGAGAATAATTTGCATATTCTACAGATGAAGATCCCAGATTTAAAGACTGTAGCATGCAGCTAGGCGCGGTGGCGCGTTCCTGTAATCCTGGTTATTCAGGAGGCTAGGAAGGGCAGAAGGATCAAAAGTTCGAGCCCAGTGTGGACAACCCAACGAATTGGCAAGGCCCAACCAAAAAAAAAAAAAGAAAGAAAAAGGAAAAAGGAGGGGGTCTGCGGATGTAGATCAGGGTGAAAGCCCTAGGTTAAACCCCAGTACCTAAGGGAAAAAAAAAGATTGTAATGTGTCAGTGGTCACACAGGAGTAGTGTGGAGCTGAGAAGTACAAACATTGTCAAAAAAACTTCGTGTCGATCTAATTTTGCACCTTTGGTTAAAACCATTCACTGCCTCAGCACCTCTGCAATTAAGCATCAGAACCTATAAACAACAGTTTTGCTTCTGAGCCTTTAGAAAACAAGTGTTTCTGGCTCAAAGACTCACCTTTTACTTTTAGTAAAGTGTTGTACTTCAGCAAGTACGATAATTACAGTCTTACATTTACTAATGCTTTACACTTTCAGAAAAACTCACTTTTTGATCCTTGTAAGAACTCTGTAAAATGGGTGTGATTATCTTCGTTTTTTAGAAAATTAAATTATATCAGAAAGATTACACATATTAAGATAATATAGCCAATAGAGTCTGGGCTTTAAAATCCAAATCTGCTGGGCCTGGTGGTACACGCCTGTAATACCAGCACTTGGGAGGCTGAGGCAGAAGGATTGCTGCGAGTTCAAGGCCAGCCTGAACTGCATAGTGGGACCCTATCTCAAAAAAACAAACCAAAAAAATCCATTTTTCCGCTCATTGAGCTATGTAATTTTAGTAGCCATTCACTTATTAATTAATTAACTGTACATGGTAATAGCAAGCATATTTTTAAGTCACACTTGGTTTCTGGCTGGATTCTTTTCTAACCGTATAACTTTTAAACAGTTTACTTGAATTGCTCATGCTTCAGTTTCCTTTCCTGTGAAATAAAGGTATTAGAGATTTATAATATATATTTCGATATTAAATGCCCTGAGAAAAGCTCTTAAAAAGAAACTTGCGTAGCTTTGTGTAACCTATCATGTCTCCTAAATTTATTTGTTTGCAGAATTTTGTTGGGAAGGAAATTCTATGTAGATAAATAGGACTGGAAAATATAACTGACCCCAGTTTATTCTAATACATATGTCCAGAAGATAATAAAAATTCCAGAGCAGCAGTGTCCAATAGAAACGTAAGCCACATATGCAGTTTCTAACTTTTTAATGTGGTCACATAAAAAAGTGAACTTTTAACTTTTTATTTTAAAAAAATTAAACTCACACAGCGTTGCAAAAATATTAGAGTCCCATGAATCCTTCCCCCAGCTTCTTCCTAATGGTAACATCTTAAGTAACTTAATCCTAGCAGTATAATTCCAAAGCAAGGAAACTGGCATTGGTACAGTACTAGTCTACACTAGACTACAAACCTTACTCAGTTTTCACCGGTTTTTATATCCACTCCTCGTATGTGTGTACACATAATTATGTGCAGTTTGGTCCCATTTGTAGCTACTGCTACAATCAAGATAGACATTTATTTTATCACCACCAAGAAACTTCCTTGTGTAGCCCTATAGTCATATCCACTCTATCTCCAACCTCTGGTGACCACCAGTCTGTTCTCTATCTGTATAGTTTTGCAGTTTGTGAATGTTATACAAATGGAATGTTGCATATAGTATGTAACCTTTTGCAACTGGCTTTGGCTTTTTTCACTAAGTATACCCCTTTTGAGATACATTGAGGTTATTACATTTATCAATAGTTCATTTTGTAGGTTTCTGTTTTGTTTTTTGAGGCAGGGTCTCACTATGTAGTGCAGGGTGGCCTTGAATTCTGCTTATGTAGTCCAGGCTAGCCTCAAGCTCACAGCAATCCTCCTGCCTCAGCCTGGGATTACAGGTGTCACTTTTAAATTGATGAATAACATCCTATTACCAGAGTATAACTATTCACACAATGAAGGACTTTCAAGTTGTTTCTAGTTCTTTTTCAACTATAAGTAAAATTACTGTGAAAATATGTGTACAGTTTTTGTGTGAACATAGGTTTTTCTTTTTCTAGATTTACATGCCCAAGAGTGCAAGTGCTAGGGTCTTTTGGTAAATACATGTGTTTTGTTTTATAAGAAATTGTCCAACTATTCCAGAGTAGCTATACTACTTGGCATTCTCACCAACAGTTTATGATACATGCAAGCTACTCTACATCTTCACCTGTATTTAGTGTTATTCTCTATTTTTTATTTTAGCTATTCTAATAGGGATTTGGTAATATCCTACTGTATTTTCAGTTTGCATTAAAATTAATTTTAAGTATATATTTTGTTTAACCCAGTGTGTATATATGTAATATGTATATATATATATATATTTTTTTTTAAATTTAATTTAATTTTTTTTTTTTTTTTTTGTCTTTTTGAGACAGGGTCTCACTATGTAGTCTAGGCTGGTCTTGAACTCACACCGATCCTCCTGCCTCAGCCTCCCAAGTTCTGGTATTACAGGCGTGTGCTACCACACCTGGCACCCCAGCATATATCTTAATATGTAATAAAGGTAATCATATTAATGAGATATTGCACATTATTCCTGTTGTTCTAAAATTTTGAAACCCAAAGTGCTGTACACTTAAAACAGTCAGTACCAGTGAGTCATATTTTAACTTCTAGTGGCTAGTGGCTAGCCCAGTGGACAGCACAGTTCCAGAGTGACTAACGTCTACATTAAGTTACTGAAAAGTATTTATCTCCTCCTTACAGGAAATATAACTTTATTTTTCACAGGAAAGGAATAACAAAAAACGCTCTTAATCATCATCCCCTTCCAGAGCAACTAGATGAAACTTCTTCTGCCAGTAACAGTCATGAAAAAGATACAAGTTCCCAAAGGTAATTAATTCAAAGTGTACTTGTTTGCTTGTTGTACTTGCTAATGGCAAAGGTTTTGGGCTTTTTTGGTATCAAGCCTATGCTAATGAAATAAAAACAAGAATTTTTATCACCTTAGGAGGCTGACACAAGAGAATTGCTTGAGCTCAGGATTTCATAGCCAACCTGAGCAACAAAATAAGACCTCCTCTCAAAAATCAGTCAATAAACAAGTTTTCAGTACTATTCAGTTTTCACTCTGAAGCAGCTAATAGCAACAATGTCATGCTTATTTCCTAACCTTTGAGAAGTAGTACTATGAAGTAGTTAAGAACATGGATTCAGGAGGAGTCCTAGGATTTTTAACCTAGTACTGACGTTTATTAACTGGGTAACACTGAAGAAGTTACTACTTTATAATGTACCTCTTTTAGGGTATTGTGAATCTAAATGAGATAAAGTGTGTATGTGATATCTGACATAATGTTTGGCGTATAGTAAATGCTGAGTAAATATTAACTACAGTTATTGTAAGAAATAGCATAGAAGAGGCTATAACTTCAAAGAGGGTTCTGAGAAGCATTGTGTCGTCATAGAAAAATATAAAATCTAGTTTTAAAACATGAAACTAAATTTCAGGTTCTATGCTTTTAAATGGAGTTAGCTGAGTTGTACATCTCTAGGTGGTATTAAGGATAAAATATCCATGAAAGTAGGTTAATATATGTAGAAGTACCACACAAGTTCATTACTACTATTAACATTTCTGAAATATCCTTTTTTCCTCCCCATTATTGGGAATTGAACCCAGGGCCTTATATTGAGAGACATCCCCAGCCTTCTTATGATTTTTTTTTTTATTTTGAGACAGGGTCTTGCTAAGTTGTCCGGGTTGGGCTCAAACTTGTGATCCTGCTACCTCAGCCTCTCAAAGTGCTGGGATTACTGGCATGCACCACCATACCTAGCTCTGAAATATCTTTAGATGTCAAGATTATGTGTTTTAGGTGGAATATTAAAATACTCATCATAGTAAACTATGACTGGAATCGTTTGGAACGAATGCCATCAATTCTATCGGAATTAGAAAATCTTCATTTATTTTTGTTTCTGTGGATGTATTTGTACACCTGCTTATCATCTGCTAAGCTGCTGAGTAAATACTGCAGAAACCTGAGGAAATATGAGAATTTTTCTTTTTTCTCTCATCTTTCCAAATTGTGCGTTTAGTGAATCTGACATCACCCAAGAATCACCTTTTACATCAACTGGCACTGGGAATTCGAGATCTGCTTTTCCAAGTTATACAGGCACAGGGATCTCTACAGAAGGCAGTTCGGACTTCTCCTGGGGATATGGTGTGAGTTGTATGTTATCATCTGATGATGTTCTTGGGAGACTGTTTTGGGGGTTAGGATTTGTCTGTATATCTCATTCCTTCATTTTCCTGCACTGGTTCTATACATTTTAAACTTACCACTCTCTACTGTAGTTGTAAAGAAGCATCAGTCCTCACCTCCTGCCATTATTTGCTTTGTTTTACAGATTCAGTAGTTGAGGCTTAGAAATGCTTAGTGGTTGACTTAAACAGCTGCAGGTAGGATAGATCTGTACACTGGTGAACCTGTCCACCACTTATTAAGTAGAAAAAATTAGGTTAAAAGTAGTATGCATATTATGGTTCTAATTTTGTTTTTACATACAGTTTTTGCATGTATAGAGTCTGCCAAAAAAATATATGCATCAGGAAAAGAAATATTTATATAAACATTTTAATACTACATGCATTGAGACGTCATGAGATTAACACAAGTTACCTTGGGCCTCTACATTTATAAGGGGTGCTCAAAGTGGTGACCATTAGCTTCCACACATTTATTTTATGGCGAACTACTATTCATTTTATGGCAAAGTATATATACTTTTTTTGGCAGACTCTGTATATGAAGAAAGGACTAAGGATATTTGCTCAGTGTTATTCATTCATTGTTATTTAGGTGATGAGAGAAGTGATTTTTACTTATTTATTTTTTACCATCTTGTATTATAAAACATTTTAAAAGACTAATAACCTTAAAAGTATTTTTTTTTTTTTGGAGACAGGATCTCTTAATGTAGTTCAGGCTGACCTTGAACTCACTATGTAGCCAAGGCTGGCCTCAAACTCGTGGTGATCCTCCTGCCTCAGCCTCCTGAGTGCTGGGATTACAGGCATGTGCCACCACACCTGGCCAAAAGTAAATTTAAAAGACAAATTTTATACATAATTTTATCACCTTGATGCAATAGGTATTTTTAATTACTCTATCTTCTTTCTGTTTATATTTAATTTGGCCAAGTTATAAACATGGTTTACATAACAGTATTATGCTCTATTTTTTACTTAATACTACTATGTGTGCATACTATTTTGTGGTTCACTTGTCTCATTTATCATTATGTCATAGGTGTTTACTACCTCCGTATCGATCCATTTGAATAGTTGTATAATATTTCTTCAGGTTAATATATCACATTTGGAGTTTTCCTTTATCATGTGATATTGGGGTTTTCAGTATTTATTCAAGAAGTATGTATTGAATACATTTATTGTCACTGTAGTTGGCCCTGGGGAGATGGGGTGAGACTTACGTGGTTTCTTAGCCTGGTGAGGGAGACTGACAAAAGCAAATAAAACATAAAAGGTAGTAAATGCCTGTAGGGAAGAGAGCAGGGTGCTGGAGAAAGCATTATAGGGGGATTCACTTGAGGTAAAGTTACCAGGTAGGGCAGATTTGAAACTTAAAGATTGAAAAGTTTACTGTCCGAAGAGTGAGAAAGGGAGCTTCCCACACAGATAAACAGTAGCATATGTGAAAGAACATTTTTCTGAGGGAAAGTACATAGCATGTTCTTGAAATGGAAGAAATCATCAGAGTGGGTGGAGGATGGTAACCAGAGTTGGAAAAGCACAAGTGAGATCACACAGTAAGCAAGAGATTATGTAGGGCCTTGCAGGCCATGGGAAAGAATTTAATTTTATTTAAGGAATTAATATATTAATTTGATGCCTTATCAGGAAGATTTAATATACCAACTATGTATTTCCACCACTTCTCTCTATATTGTGATTCGTATCTCTTTTTAAATTTATAAGTGTCACACAGATGTTTCCCATTTCCTTGCTTTCCTTTTGGTATTTATTGTATAATGGATTTTTTAAAATATTCAGGTCCAATTGTCTCTTCACTAGTCAAGATTTCCTCTTTAAAAATATAGAAAACTATAATGTTCTTCATACCTTCCCCCTTACACCCCCAATTCTTAGGACTGAGCGCAGGGGTGCTCTAGCTCTACCACTGAGCTATAGCCCCAGCTCTTTTTTTGTTTTTGTTTTTGTTTTTAATTTTGAGACAGGGTTTTGCTATGTTGCCCAGCCTGGCTTTGAACATCTGATTCCCCTGCCTCTGCTTCCTGAGTAGGTGGGATTATAGGCAAGCACCACTGGCTTCTTCACAGCTTCTTTCTCCTGCCCTCCTTTGGGCCGGGAATCTAACCCAGGGCCTTGTGTGTACTGTGTACATGCTCTGCCACTGAGCTAAACCACCAGCCTGGACTTTTTTGTAATGGACAAAGTCAGGTATGAGTTAAGTTTTGATACGACCAAACCTATTTTGTTTTAAACATTTTTGTATATTTGACTTAATTTCATGATTTTTTTGTTTGTTTGGTTTTTGAGGCAGGGTCTCACTATGCAGTTCAGGCTGGCCTTGAACTCACTTAGCCCAGACTGGCCTTGAACTCACAGCAATGCTCCTGTCTCAGCCTCCCTGGTGCTGGGATTGTAGGCATATACCATCATACGTGGAAATATTATGATATTTTAAAAACCTTTTAGGGCAGATTTATCAGTGCTTATTAAACAACAATTTATTATTTAGTATATGTGTGCACTTTAGTTTTCTAGTGAATTTTATTTTCATTTGTATCAAATTTTATAAAATATTTATTATCAATTTAATTGGTATTGCATTATAACCTTATATCAAATTAAGGAAAGTATGAAATACAACTAAAATTTGAGTTCTTAGTAGGTGCAAATAAAATGCTAAGCTTTTTTTTTTTTTT
>NW_004955437.1:18527730-18529453 GCF_000276665.1 Chinchilla lanigera | reverse complement strand
CAAAATATATATATATGACATTAAATTAAATAGATACTTGTTAAAATTGAATTTGTGTATTTAATTATAAAAGTTTTTGTTTTGCTTTTTGAGACAGAGTCTCGCTATATGTGTCAGTCTGTCACTGAACTCACTATGTAGCCCACCCAGGCTGGCCTCAAACATGTAGTCCTTCTGCCTCAACCTACTGAGTGCTGGGATTATAGGCATGTACAACCATGCCCAACTTAATTATAAATTTTTTAATTTTGGATTTTGTTAGTGTTTTTGAAGTATCACTGGTATATAAGAATATAGTCCCTTCCTTTTCCAGTGTAATTAATGGCCTACTACTGTGCTAAATATATTTAGCAATCTATAGCTTCCATCCTTAGATTTCTTTTCTTTCCTTTTTTCTTTTTTTAAAATTTTTTTGAGACAGGGTCTCACTATGTAGTTCAGGCTGGCCTTGAGCTCACTATGTAGCCCAGGGTGGCCTTACATTTGTGATCCTCCTGCTTTAGCTCCCTGAGAGCTGGGATTACAAGCATGCCCCACCATACCCAGGTATCCTTAGGTTTCTTTTTAAATATTTTCAATTTAAAGTTAATAAAAGCTGGGCATGGTAGGGCATGCCTGTAATCCAGCACTCAGAAGGGTGAGGAAGGAGGATCACCACGAGTTTGAGGCCAGCCTTGGCTACCTAGTGAATTCAAGGCCAGCCTAACTGCATAGTGAGACCCTGTCCAAAAAAAAAAGAAAAGTTAATATAATGGTGTGAAGGAACACTTTATTTTTTTATTCTAGTTATACCATTTAAAATTTTATTGCCAAGCATAAACCTGAACCCAGAGCCTTGCACGTGCTAGGCAAGTACTCTATCATTGAGCCACACCATCAGGCACCTATTTATAGTCTGTGAATTGCCTCTCATTTATCTTTTGATTATTTACATTTTCATATTAGTAAAATTTCTTTATTTTTTACCTTAGGGATGGTTGTGATTTTCTGTAAAGGGCTGGATAATAAATAGTTCAGACTCTGCAGGCTCTGAGACCCTCAGCTCTGTCACTGCAGTGAGAAAGCAGCCATAAGAATGCATAAAGGGGTTGGCGGTGTTGTGCTAAAATTCTACAGCATTTACAAACAGCTGATGGGCTGGATTTGCACAATGGCCATAGTGTGCTGATCCTGTTCCAGATACTTAAAACAAAGACTTATATAGACGCTCCTCATTTAAGGACGGAGTTGTGTTCCTGGGATGAGGTAGGTAACTGAACTGGTCACTAGGTGAGGAATAGTATAAAGTATGTACCTCACAACATTCACAACAAAGAAATGGTCAAAGGAAACTCCAACTTGATTTGCTTATACTTGCATAACTCTTACATGCCATGTTCCAATATATAACAACATAAAACTACAGTACTGTACAGTCAGCAAAAATTACAGTACTGTATAAATAAGGTATACTGTACAAAAACATTGAGGCTATATAAACAAGATGTAGAGAACAATACAAAAAAATGGGTTGTAAGTCCAAGTGGTGGATTGTAAGTCTGAACAGTCATTAAATAGATCATTAAACAAGGAATATCTGTGTTAGACATCATATTATCAAAATAATTCAGTGAAAATGATTTGTGTTTCTTAAGAACACCTGTTTTCCAATAACCTTTAAAATAAAATAGAGCAACTACCAACAAATCATCACATCAGCTGGGTTCAGGCACTATTGATCCCT
>NW_004955437.1:18522644-18527019 GCF_000276665.1 Chinchilla lanigera | reverse complement strand
TATATATAACCCTTGAGAAAATATGTGCACCCGTTTGATATGAGACGTTTCATATCCAGACATTGCAAAGGTAACGTTACTTCTAAAGAGTTTGTTTATATCTGAGAGTTTGTTTAACTCCAAATGAGTTAGTTTCATTATGAGGAACTGTTGGAAGCAAATAGTCCTTAGAAGTGAACCCAATAAAAAGAGGGCACTGGTAAATTTTTCTGGCCCTTTGGTATAGCTGTTCTGCCTGCATCATACATGATCAACAGGTCTCTTAAGACGGGTCCAAGTCATTCCCTTCTGCATCAAAACAGGCAAACCATACATTTTTGAGGTTGTTTGTTTTGCTTCAATATCCAAAAAAGTCAGTTTATTTTTACCCAGGATCAGACATTATAGAAATAATACATACTTCGAAGTCATTTGTCTTTTCATGAATGCTGTGTGTATTTGCACAACCTGCTTAGTGAACATGCCTAAAATACAATGGGCTACAGGTGCTCTTAGTTTAACTGCTGAGTTCCATTCCCGAGTACATCATTAAATGAACTGGTCACTAAATAAGGAATTGCATATAGTACGTACATTACAATATTCAGAACAAAGAAATGGTCAAAGGAAATTCCAACGTGATGACTTTGCCTTTATTTTCTTAACTCTTACATTGACCACTGTAATGTATAATAGAACATAAGCTGGGCATGGTGGCGCACACCTGTAATCCCAGCTGACCCGGGAGGCTGAGGCAGGAGGATCGTTGCTAGTTCGAGACCAGCCTGGGCTACAGAGTGAGCTCAAGCCCAGCCTGAACTGCATAGCAAGACCCTGTCTCAGAAAGACAAAAAAAATGAAGATTAAAAAATTATAATAGACCATAAAACTACAGTACTGCTTTATCCAATACAATTAGCAAAAATTACAGGACTGTATAAACAAGGTATACTGTGCAGAAAAAAGACATTGAGGGTCTATGAACAAGAGGTACATAAGTGTACCCAAAAAAGGTGGATTGTAAGTCCACGTGGCAAGTCATAAATCCAAACTCTGTGCCTGTCATAAGTCCAACTGGTTGTTAAACAAGTAGGTCATTAAACAGGGAATATCTGTATTCTATCCACTTTACCTGTAGAATTTTGAGTACTGGATCCAGTTGAAAGTTCTATTTCCCCCCCAACTAATGAATTATACACAAAAGTCAGGGGATGGGGTTTTTCTGGAGTGCCATTTTTTTCTATTTATGCCCTTTCTCCTAATGCCTGAGTCGTGGAAATATGGCTAACAATACAGCAGCCATCTTGGACCATGAAACATAACTGAGGATGTTAATGATAGAAGAAGCTAGGTCCTTAATGTCCCTGGAACCACCGTATCTTTTTGTTGTTGTTGTTTTGTTTTTTTGAGACAGAGTCTTGCTATGCAATTCAGGCTGACCTTGAGCTCACTTTGTAGCCCAGGCTGGCCTCGAACTCGCAACAATCCTCCTGCCTCAACCTCCTGAGTGCTGGGATTATAGGTGTGTGCCATCACGCCTAGCACTATATCTTTTTTAATGCCTACCTCTAGACTTTTATTTTTTATGAGAGGAAATTAAACTTTTACCTGTTTAAGCCACTATTATTTTTGTTACTGTTAGTAGTAACGAAATACAATTCATGACTGATTCTAACCCTTTGTTAAATGTATTGCAAAATGGTATGTGGCTTTCATAATTTTCACATTTAGATCTTTTTTTGTTTGTTTGTTTGTTTTCTGGTACCAGGAATTTAACTCACGACCTTACGCTTGTCAGGCAGGCATTGTGCCGCTGAGCTAAATCCCCAGCCCCACATTTAGATCTTTAATCCACCTGGTATTATCTTTTGTATATGGTGCATAGCAGGAAAACAATCTTATTTTTCCCATATTCATAATGAATTGTTTCAGCAGCACTTATTTACTGAGCAAGAACACTTCACATTTTGGTTTCTGTAAAGAATGTCCCATGTATAGCAAAATGTTTAGTATTTGTGATGCTTTCCTATTAAATACCCGTAGCACACATATACCCCATCATTGGGTTTTCTAAAATTACACACATTAATTTCTGAGTTCTTTCATGGTTAAATGTTATGATTCCAGTGGAACTGTTTATCCATTTGCCCTGATAGGCCATGCTACCTCTTTCCTAAATCAAGTTTTAAAATATAAAAGGACCTGTTCCTGTACCCTCTAAATTGTCCTGTCCTGAACTTATGCCAGTGCACTTGGCTTTAATTATAACTATAGCTTTATAGTAATTTATACTGTTTTGTAAAGTAAATCTTACTGGATTGTTCCTGTCTTGGTCAATATATTTATGTATGATATAAGGCTCTGAAAATTGCATAGGTCAGTTTGAGGACTGCCATCTTTATGATTATGAGTTCTACTCATGAACTTGGTATGTAAGTCTCTCCATGTAAATTTTTAAAACCTTTCATTTATTTAGATCTTATTTAATATCTTTTAACAAGATTTAAATAATTTTATTCATAAGGTTATTGTACATTTGTTAAAGATTAATTCCTAGGTATCTTACATGATGTGACTTTTTAAGTTAAAATTTAAAACTTTTTGTTGCTGGAATGTAGGTATAGAATACCTATTTTTAAAAATTTTTTGTGTGTGTTTTTGGTTCGATTTTTTTTGTTTGTTTGTTTGTTTGTTTGTTTTTGGTGTGCTACCGGGAATCAAACTCAGGACCTTGCACTTGCCAGGAAAGCACTTGTGCCACTGAGCTATATCCCTGGCTAATACCTATTTTTTTTAATGGAACTGAATTCTAGGCAAGTGTTGCTTTCTGGAAGAAATTTATATTCCTTGTCATGTTTCAATTTTTTGACCTTTAATTTAAATGTTTTCTCTCTCATCTATTTGATAATTAAAATTTCAAAAAATAATAGATTAAAATTTCATTAGCTTACAAAGTGAGCTAAAGGCCAGCCTGAACTGCATAATGAGACCGTCTCAAAAAGACAAAAGAAAAAAAAATTTCATAAGCTTTATTATTCCTGTTTTCTTTATTAAGATATAATTCACATACTGTAAAACTTACCTTTTTAAGGTGTCAAGTAAGTGGGTTTTAGTATATCCACAGAGTTTTGCAACCATCATTGTCTAATCCAGAAAATTTTTATCACCCAAAGAAGAAACTGCATACTCCTTAGCTGGCACTTCCCATACCCAGCCCCAGGCGACCATTAATCTGCTGTCTGCCTCTATTAATCTGCCTATCTGGCATTTCATATAAGTGAGTCATTCAGTTTGTGATCTTTTGGGTCTGGCACAATGTTTTCAAGGTTCAACATAAAACTTTATTTCATTTCTTTATTGCTAGTATAATTCCATTGTATAGGTATGCCAGTTTTTGTCCATTTTAAAGTTAATGACGTGTGTTGGTTCTACTTTTTGGCTTTTATGAATAATGCTGCTATGAATATCTATGTACACTTTTTGTGTTAACATGTGTTTTAAATGTCTTAGGTGTGTAACAAGGAGTAGGGTTGCTAGGTCATATGAAAATTCTGTGTTTAACTCCTTAAAGCATAGATTTATTTTTGGCATTTACGACAGTAATTGATTTTTAAGACGTCAGGTTAATATATAAATAATATTGATGCCCTTGCATTATAAAAATATTTCATTGCAAATACAATCACATAAACGTCACAGTAGATAATTCCTTTGAAATGCATTATTTTATTTATAAGGCTATATCTTAGTGAAGTTCGGATTTAGAGAATGAAGTTGCAATTCTGCATGTGTTTTTTAAATTCCCAAACAATCTCAAACTTAAAGAAGAGTTGCCAGCAGTATAGTAAAAAGGACTATTTTTCCTGAATAATTTGACTGAGTGACAGATATTTTAGTATGTATTTCTTACAAATAAGAGCATTTTCCCATATAATCAGAGTGCAACTATCAAAATCAGGAAGATTATGCTACACTGTTACTGTTCTATTATTACCATCTAACCCTCACTCCCTTCAAGTTTCACCAGTTGTACTAATAATATCTTTTTTGGCAAATAATAGAAGAATAATATAATTTATACTTTACATCATCATCTCTTTTTTTTTTGTTTATTTTCCGGTACTGGAAATCGAACTCACGACCTTGCACTTGCCAGGCAGGCTCTGTGCTGCTGAGCTAAATCCCCAGCCCCTACATCATCATCTCTTTAGTCTCCTTCAGTCTAGAATAGTTCTTTAGCACTTGATAATACAGAAAAAGCATGTTTTTCTTACTGCATTCTATCAGGTGGCACTCAGTTTCATTTATCTCATTATCTGTGGTGTTCACTTCGGTCACTTAAAGTGGTATCTTTCAACCTAATTACTCCTTTGTGCTTTAAAAGTATTTAATGAGG
>NW_004955437.1:18510280-18522479 GCF_000276665.1 Chinchilla lanigera | reverse complement strand
TAGCCCAGGCTGGTCTCGAACTCACAATGATCCTCCTGCCTCAGCCTCCAGAGTGCTGGGATTACAGGTGTGCGTCACCGCACCCGGTGGCTCACCGATTTTTTTCAGTCAATGAGTTATACATCATTATCATTCTTTATCTTGAAGTACAAATGCTCTCAAATTTGGCCAACGAAAGGCTTTTCGAGCAGGTTTTGGTGCCACTTTGTCATGTTCCCATTCTTTTTTGAGAATTTATTTTCTCGCATAAGGTATTATTCCAGTGTGATTTTGTATTTTTCTCTATGCCAGCCTTGGAATCAGCCTCTTCTCTAAAGAGCACGGTTCCTTTGAGTAGAGAGTGGTATTTAGAAGCCAAGACTTAGGTGCGAGGCAGGCTTATTGCCTTTTAAGTGTCACTGATTCTCAGTCCTGCTCAGTGGACAATCCTATATTACAAGGTTTATACTTATTTTTCCCATTCCATGTTTGTAGCTTCTTTCTCTGATAATGAGAAACCTAGCTCCCATTACCCTTATACATTTATTTATTTGATTAATCCTCCTGAATGTAACCTATTTCCCACTGTTGACAGGCATGCACCATGATTTTATCTCTATTATTAAATTCATTATTGTCTTTTATTGAGTCTACTTTACCTTATGTGTTGAGATACTTCAAATGCTATTTATTCCCCAGATTTTTAATTGGCTCTTCATAACTGCCTGTTCTTACATTGAAATCTCTACCTACTTTGTTTTAAAACCTCCAATAGACCAGGCATGGTGCTGCATGCCTACAGTCCAGCACTGGGGAGGCTGAGGGTAGGAGGATCGCTGCAAGTTTGAGGTCCACCTGGGCTATATAGTGAGTCCAGGCCAGCCTGAACTACATAACAAGACCCTATCTTTAAAAAAAAAAAAATCACCTAGAACCAGGACACCTATAACTGAGAATTTGAAGAGTAGTTAGGAAACACAGAAGATGGATTAGGACACAGCAATATGAACATAAAATTTTAGAAAAAAAAATGGCACAGATACTATTCCACCAACTATATATATAAAATATATATTATTGTATAACAAATATTATGTATATATGATATGTTCAAAAGATACCAAGTATAGAATATTTTTTTGAAAACATTCCCAGATAGGTAAATTTCTATTTGGTATGCAACAGCAGACAGAAACACTGAAACAACAGGATTTGGAGGCAGATTTATTTATTTATGTCGACAGGCACTGATCAGGATCACTCCCAGAATATCAGGCCCTGATCTCTGGTGGTCTAGGGCTTATATGGGATAAACAAGCCCGAAGTACAGAGGCAGAACAGCTTATCAATTGGGGATTGGTTTATACAATGTGTGTCATAGTGACCAGCTATGCATCACAGTGACCAGCCATTTCTAAGAGACCAGAAGCAACCAGAATTGGAACAGGAACCATTACTTGGGCAACTAACAAACTGAAGTATACTGGCTGGGCGGAGGGGCATTTGCTGTTACAGGTAGGGGCTGACTTTCATATACTTTAAAAAGAAGTAATTTTTCTTCCGGTGGAATGTAAAAGAGTGTGTAAATATAGCTGCAGTAGAGAGTTAGCAGGGAATCAGAAAACATGATAATGTACGTGATCAGATCTGCTTTTTTTTTTTTTTGTGGATTGAGCCCAGGATTGTTGCACTCAACTATATTTTTTGGTTTTTTTCTCCGGTACCAGGAACCGAACTCACGACCTTGCACTTGCCAGGCAGGCGCTTTGCTGCTGAGCTAAATCCCCAGCCCCACTCAACTATATTTCTAGCCACTCCCCACCCACCTTTTAGTGTTGGTCTTGCTAAGTTGTTAGTCATCCAGACTGGGCTTGAATTTGTGATCCTCCCACCTCAGTCTCCCAAGAATTTGGGGATTATAGGTGTGCACCACTACACTTGGCTCAGATTCACATTTTATAGCCATCCCTCTGACTGTTCTTGAAGGTTGGATTACAAAGGGTAAGGTTTTAATATAAACTGTCAGATGGAAGGTACAAAACGCAAAGTAATATATATAGGACTTTTACTCAGAAAAAAAAGAGTATTGGAGTATACTGAAATTAGTAATCATTAGACCCAGCACAGTGGCATGCGCCTGTATTCCTAGGTACTCAGAGGCAGGAGAATTGTCAGAGTCCAGGAGTTTGGGGCCACTGTAGGCAACAGAGCCAGAACCTGTCTCTTAAAAATAAATAAATAACAAACACTAACTTTGAGGGCTGAAAGTATAGGTAATTTTAATTTTTATACTTTTCTATGTTTTTCAAAATTCTTACAGTAAATATAGTTTACAATAAAGAAAATGTTTATTACAAATAGATTATTTCTGCCGGTTGTGGTGGTGCATGCCTGTAATTCCAGCACTCGGGAGGCTGAGGCAGGAGGATCATTGTGAGTTCGAGGCCATCCTGGGCTACAAAGTGAGCTCAAAGCCAGCTTGAACTGCATAGTGAGACGCTGTCTCAAAAAGACCAAAGAAAAAAGGTTATTTCTATAAATTTTCTTCAAATAGGAATAGAAAGAATATCTGAAAATTCCATGAGCTCTGAAACCTAATTTAACTTTTTTTCATGTAAACATGATACTGTTTCAAATGGACTAAATATTTAAAACAAAGCACAACCTGATTACTTTCAATCTTTATTTGTTAGCAGAGGGTGAAGCTAAATATTTTGGGGGAACATTTTCCTCTAGGAACTTGACCAAAATGCCACTGAAAAAGTCCAGGCGATGTTCACCGCCATTGACGAGCTCCTGTACGAGCAGAAGCCCAGTGTGCACACGAGGAGTCTGCATGACGAGTGCCAACAGTGGACGTCCAGCTTCCCTCACCTCAGGTGGCCGTTGACTTGTGCTTGTGGCTGAGAATAACATTTGTGTTTTTTTGGGTTTTTTTTCTGGTACCAGGAATCGAACTCACAACCTTGCACTTGCCAGGCAGGTGCTGTGCCGCTGAGCTAAATCCCCAGCCCTGAGACTAACATTTAAAAAGTGGATTTCCAGAAAAAGCTTATGTTTTGAAATCTTTATGGGTATGATGTTAATAAACATAAATAAGGTCATATAGTGTTAGCCTGATTCCAGGTGATGGAAGTTTCTTGAAGTGTGTACCCATAATCACCAAATATGTCATCCTAACTGAGTAAAACTTTCTATACCGGTAACTCGTGTCTGGGTGTCAGGGCTGCCCAAAGAGCCTTTCTTCCTTATTTTTTTTTAATTAAACAGGATCTCACTGTGCAGTTCAGGCTGACTTTGAACTCACTAGCTAGCCCAGGCTGGCCTTGAATTCTCACCAGTTTCCTAGTCTCAGCTTCCCAAGTGCTGCGATTACAGGTGTATGCCACCAGACCCAGCAAGAGTCCTTCTTTTGAGCAAGAGGGTCAGAAATATGTATTTGTTGACATTGTTGTCTACAGCTAAATTCTTACGTATACTTGAGAACACACACAAGCCACTAGGAACTACTCTCAGAAACCACCATAGTACACTCACCACTTATAGTTAAAATCTGTAACGCTTGATGTTTTAAGAATGTTACTCATAGTTGTCAACAATTTGGCTGAGCTTTTATCCTGATATGGATGATTTTTTTTTCTCAGTTCACAAATTGAACTCAGGACCTTGCGCTTGCCAGACAAGCACTTGTGCCACTGAGCTATATCCCCGGCCCCATTATGGATGATTTAATGCTGATTATTAGACAGAAGAAGGGCAAATGTTTGCTGAGCTTCCTTGGATTTCTTCTCTCTTGATTAGCTTCAATTTTCCTTGGATTTTTTTTAACTTCCAGGCTACAGTTTTTGTTTTCCATCTCTGTTCTCTTGAAGATGTACCTATAGTAAGTCCTCACATTTTCTTTCAAGAATAATTCTTAATCATTGTGAGACCAAGTGTGTATTGAACTTCTGAGTAGAACCATCAGATTTGTTCCAGAAATGCCTGGATTTTGTATGTATGCCAAAGTGCTTAATTACCTGTTTTTTCATTTTGAAGGATTCTAGGTAGGCAGATAATTACTCCAAGTGAAGGTTATGAACTATATCCTAGATCCCCTTCTGCTGTTCCAGTTTCACGTGAAGCAGTCTTGTCTCAAGAAAGAGATTCTACTATGTAAGTATCTGTTATATGTTTCATTATCCTAGTATTTAAGTATTGTATTCTGACAACTGAACTAAAGGATTAAGATACTTCTTTCTACTTACTGGTAAAGCACAGAAAATGCTATAGGATTGGTTGTAGTCTTTGTATATATTAAGTTTTTTTTTGCGGTACCAGGGATTGAACTCTGGACCTTGTGCTTACTAGGCAGGCAGTTATACCACTGAGCTATATCCCCAGCCCTTTGTTATTTTTTATTCAAAAGTTAATATATGACCTGGAGATTAGGGTGGTTTTTTTTATTCAGAATGATCTCTTCCTATCTATCTATCTATCTATCTATCTATCATCTATCTATCTATCTATTCATCCCTATATCTATGTCTCCTTATAAATATAGTACTTCCCTCTTGGGATAAATGTGTATTCAGAATGGTTTTTGTTTGTTTGTTTGTTTGTGGTTTTGGTTTTTTTCTGGTACCGGGAATCGAACTCACGACTTTGCTCTTGCCAAGCAGGCACTGTGCCGCTGAGCTAAATCCCCAGCCCCTTAAAAACCATTCTGGGCTGGGGATTTAGCTCAGTGGCACAGCACCTGCCTGGCAAGTGCAAGGTCGTGAGTTCAATTCCTGGTACTGGAAGAAAAACAAAAAAACAAAACAGGATGGTTTTTAAATTTTTGAGAGTCTAAGGAACAGACTTAATTTTTTATATTAAGTATGATATTTTTAAAAAGTTACGATGTTGATTACAGCTTAATGTTTGAACAGAATTGAACTTCAAAATAATTTTTTTAATTTTTGAGACAAGGTCTCACTATTTGGTTCAGGCTAGTTTTGAACTCACTACATGTAGCTCAGGCTGGCCTCAGATTTGCAGTAGTCTTTCTGTCTTAGCCTCCTGAGTGCTGGGATTATGGATGTTCCCCATCACGCCGGGCTCAAAATAATTTTTAAATGGGTAAACCTTTTGATTGCCTCATGGTCTTTAAACAGTGGCAATATCCAAGTATTATTTCTCAACCTATTCTTATACTGAAATCTATTATAAAACATAATATTATATTTTAATTCATTTAAAAAATTAGTCCTATACTTTTTGTGAAGGCTGTAGTTTTACTTGATACCTTCTGAGAGTTGTAGTAACAGAATTTAATTTTGGTGCCTTTTGGCTTTTCAATAATCTCACCAGACTACAAAAGTAAAACACTGTTTTAGGCTAGTCAGAGTTGGGGGACTGCATTGCCCACTGATTCTTTTTTTTTTTTTTTTTTTTTTTTTGGTACCAGGAATTGAACTCAGGGCCTTATGCTTGCCAGGGAGGCGCTTGTGCCACTGAGCTATATCCCCAGCCCAATAAGGCTTTTAAAATTTACTCTTTTACATAAATTTAAACTTTTTATAACCTGTCACCCATAGAAATGATTTATTTTTTAATTTTCTCTGAAGAAAATTATATAACTCATACCCTGTCATTAGGATATATTTTCCTCATCTGATAGTATAAACTTCACTGTGTGCCTTATTTTATAACAATAAGAAGTAGGTCCATTTAGAGATTTTACCTCCGAAGAAATAAAAGCTCAAGTCTGAGAAGTTAGTGCTTCCTCTTTAGGATGTCTGGCTGACCCTGTATTCTGCAGTGGGCTACTGACACCCTTTGTTTGTTCCCTTTCTCCTTCCTGCTGCCATTGCTGATGGGTCTTTCATTTTTGGATACACTTCTTTTATGGATTTGACTTACAATTCTCAATCACTACTTACATAGATTAAAATAGATACCTATGTGTATACTATATACATAAACATACTTAGACAAAAAAATTATTCAGCTCTGTAGCATACCCCTTCTTATTTAAAGCAATAAAAATTAAACATAATCCATATTTACTCTTTTCATGTAGTCACTGTTTTGTCTGTACTTGATATTTACTCTCTTGAGTACTAGTATGAACTCATTGCATCTCAGATACGTAAATATTTAACCACGATTATTATTAGTGTTCTAATTGTTACCACTTGGCTACTTCAGGCTAGTACCTTGTCTTTGTTTCGATTATATTTTTGGTTTCTGGTTACAGTAAGATGTCCCAGGCCCATCCTTATTTTTTTTCTCCTTTAAGACATGGAATCAGCTGGACTTGAAGGAATCCTGATTTCTTTGAGAGGCAAACAGTATTAAAGAAAAAAATTTGGGTAGTGACAATATGTGAGTTCGAGGGACAATCCAAGTTGCTATAAATACGAAGTTTATCAACCACTAAGACTTTTCTACAGAAATAATTCAAAACCATATGAAGTTACACCTCATATCCATTAGAACAGACACTGCCAAGGAACAGCAAATAAATATTGACAAGGATGCAGAGAAATTGGAACCCTTGGGTTGTTCTTGGTCGGCATATAAAATGGTACAGCCATTATAGAAAAAAATGTAGAGACTCTTAAAAAGATTACAACTGTAACTGCCATACGACCCAGCAATCCCTCCTCTGGGTATATATCCAAAAGAATTGAAAGCCAGATCTCTAATAGGTTCTTGCACACTTGAGTTCACTTCAGCATCGTTCAGAACAGCTAGGAGGTGGAAGCAGTCTAAATGTGTACTGAGAGATGAATGGATTTTTACAAATGTGATATATAAGTATATGAATATTATGCAACCTTATAAAGTAAGGAAATTCTGCCTCATGCTACAACATGGATGAACCTCAAAGACATTATCCTAAGTGAAATAAGCAACCACAAAAGGACAAATACTCTGATTCCACACATATGAAGTATTTGAAGCTGTCAGAAATCAGAGCAACATTCTGCAAAATCATCTTATCCTCCATACATGAAGGAAAATAAAGTGCCAGTGATTCTTTTTCTCACAAGAAAACAGATCTGAACATAAACATTACTAATAGACACCACTGTTACTATTTTATTAGAAGCAAGAATTACAGATTTTTGGAAGTTAACAATTATTTTCCAGGCTTGATAATCTCTAGTCTGATGATTTAAGATTCTTTTGTTAGAAGTAACATTTGCAAGACAACTTTATGACACAGTTCTACCTTGCTTTTTGTTGCAGCTTTAGGGAAAATGGGGACATTTTTCTTTATCTAATCAGAATTTCTTTTAGTAGCAGCTAGACCTAGACTTGGTTAGAAATGCCTGTTTTTTCCAAAACAAAGTATTCCATTAGTTACCACTGACTAAAAAATGATCAGTTGTTAATACAAATGGAATAATGCAGTGGCACAATAACATATGAAATGTTGAGTGCTCAGTGTTTGACAGCTTTTAATTCTGTCATGTTGCAATAAAAAAACCTACTATCACTATTTTATAAAAGAAAAGGGATAACACAAAAAGTATAATGTCCATAACCTTAAAATAAGGACAGTTGTTTTGAAGAAAAGATACTTGGTAGTCTTATTGGCTACTGTTTATATTTTGCTTATTTTGGGATAGTTAAGTAAAAATTTTGTCATTGATTGGCCTAAATCTGTTGACTACAATTTGGAAACCACTGTTTTTGAATTTCAAAACAGAGATTTTTAAAAATTGAAAAAAAATTAAAACCAGAGATTTAAACAACCGTAAGTTTCAAATTTGAAGACTCATAACCACTAATGCAAGCTGGCTCAGATGTGCTGTTCTCCAGACAGTGGCTCTTACTCCTTACCCTCTCTCCAGCTCTGCGTCCTGCTGTCCCTAGGCTCTGGGCAGCTTACCAGCCCTGCCACATCTTGCGCAGCAGCCTCCTACCTCCGTTAACCTCTTCGCCACGACCATGATCCAATGTGAAGAGCTAGGCAACCCCTCTTATGGTTTAGATCTAAAATACACGCCCAAATCTCCACTGATGAGCTCCTAGCTGACTTGCCGTTAGGAAGTGGGGCCCCATGAGAGGTGGGTCACTGGGGAAGTGACTGGTCAGGGCGGCTCTCCCTCTCCAGCGCCTCCCTGCTTTCTCTGCTTCCTGAACACCTTTTCCTCTGCTCTGCCCCTTTGCCATCCTGTTTCCACCTCAGACCCTGACGGCCACAGACTGAAACAGTGAGCCAAAATGCACTACTCCTCCATTAAGTTTCAGATGTTGGGCATTGTATCCAGTGGCAGAAGAGTGACAGAGACCCTCGCTTTCTTTGAAACTTTACCTTCCACTGCTGTAAAGGAGCCAAATTAATGCACCAAGCCTCCCCAGACTGCGAACTACTTCCTGTGAACCCTACAGTCTGTTTAATGGCTTAAGAAAGAATTTCTCTTTATGGAAAAGAAGCCTGGACAAAAGCAATCTAAAGACAGTGCAGTGGTAACGTGATGTTTTCGAGGACCTAGACTGCTTTCATTTTTCTGCTGCACCGTCGTAGCCCACAATGTTTTCCTTGAGGTTTTCTTTATAGTCCTACATGGGTGACAGAGCCCCAGGTACCAGAAAGGAGGAAAGGGAGAACTGCGAAAGACACCCCTGGTAGCTAAGCCAAGTTCCCTTAAACAGCCTTTCTAGAGTGTCACGTAATAACTATGTTCATAT
Organism: Chinchilla lanigera; assembly: GCF_000276665.1. Lineage (NCBI taxonomy): Eukaryota > Metazoa > Chordata > Mammalia > Rodentia > Chinchillidae > Chinchilla > Chinchilla lanigera. The sequence continues at coordinate 18,513,830 of NW_004955437.1, read as the reverse complement.
TTCATTGACTACATCTGGCTGTAGAGTAGCTGAGACATGAAGTCTTTGAGGGAGTAATGCCTGCCCGAATTAAATCAGAATGATTTTACTAGGAAAGGAATGCATAGTGAGGGGTGTCTTGAATTCTCTTCTACATATGTGTAGAGTTTTTATGAAATTACTGTACATATTTTGTAATATTTTTATGCTTAACATTTTATTGTGGATGTTTTCCATTTTCTTCACCATTAACTTAATGACCTCATAGTTTATGAATATACCTATATTTAAACGACCCACCCTCAAATCCTCTGTTTTGAAACAACTGGGTTAGTTTTGATTATTTTTGGTAGTTGTAAATAAATACATAATTCTGTGAAGGGTTTTTTTGTTTGTTTGGTTTTTTGTTTTGTTTTGTTAGTTCTGAGGGTTGAACCCAGGCCCTTGAGCGTGCTAAGCTCTACCACTGAGCAACAACAGCGTTCCCCACGATGATGTTTCTTATAGGCAAATCTTATCAATCATATCCTTAAAGGATATTCTTACAGATGAAAGCACTGAATCAAAGGGTATGTTTAAGTCTCCTAATACACAGTTCTAAAGTGTCTTCCAAAAGATTGTCCCACCAGCCTTGCTGAAAAATGCCATAGGTTTATTCTTTTTTTTTCCTAAAAAAATGTATTTAAGGCACAAAGAAGAATAAAAAGTAATACAAAGCATAAATTGATTGTACTAAATATTTGGTTAAAGAGCCATTTTTAAAAATGTATTGCTCATATGTGATTGGTTTTCCCCAAAGTAAAACTGCTCAAATGCAGAATGAGTCATCATGTACTTACTGAATATCTGGGTATAAAGAGAAATTTTAATATTAATAAGATCTCTCCTTTTAAAGAACATTCTTTTTTGTTTTGTTTTGGTTTTGTTTGGTTTTTTTCTGGTACCAGGAATCAAACTCATGACCTCGTGCTTGCTAGGCAGGCACTGTGCTGCTGAGCTAAATCCCCAGCTCTTAAAGAACATTCATTTTGAGCAGTGATTTTGTTTGTTTGTTTGTTTGTTTGTTTGTTTTCCGGTACTGGGAATCGAACTCATGACCTTGCGCTTGCCAGGCAGGTACTGTGCTACTGAGCTAAATCCCCAGCTCCCAATTTTGAGCAGTGATGAGGTTATCTTTTGTTTTGTGTTTCTGAGACAGGGTCTCATTATATAGTACAGGTTGGCCTTGAACTCACTTATGTAGCCCACGCTGGCCTTGAACTCACAGCAATCATCCTGCCTCCCCAGTGCGGAATGATGAGGTTATTGAAATAGGCACATAACCTCTGAAGGTACCTTAAAAATGTGATTATGAATGTAAATATCCTTTATTTTTAAAGAGCTTACAGCTGTAGCTGTAGCTGTAGTTGTTTGCTTCTGAGAAGATAGCAAGCCATTTTAGACAATGCACAGCACTCCTAAGCGGAATAGATCTATGGGCAGTGTTCAGTCTTCCTGTTCTGAGACATACTAGACTATTAAGGCCTACACTTTGGCTAGTCCCCATTTTCCCTAAAGCTGCAACAAAAAGCAAGGTAGAATTGTGTCATAAAGTTGTCTTGCAGATGTTACTGCTAACAAAAGAATCTTAAATCATTAGACTAGAGGAAGGTGCTACCAGGGCAAGGGGTTTTTGAGCCAAAAGTCATGTGACCACTGCTGTGAGAACTGTATATTTGTACATAATTAACATTGGCTTTTTTCTCTCTCTCAGATTTGGTATAAGGGGGAAAAGGTTACAATTTTCATCTCCTTATGCTCATAAAGCATCTTTTATTGCCAAATCTCCTGGCTTGTGTGCTATGGAAACAGAAAAGGAAGATTGTATAATCTTCTCAGAAGGCATAGTCGAAGAATACCTAGCTTTTGACCACACAGATATGTAAGTATTGTTCTCTAAGCTTTTATTCCTATTTTGTGTATTGATATCTATTTTTCCAAACATGCGATCAATATTACCTACTACAGGTCTACATCAGTAGTTTATTTTCAGTTAGCTGAGGTACCCAGCGTTCATGTTCTGAGTTACTGCCACTACATACTAGGCTTCCTTCTGAATTTTCTTTTTCACACATCATTTGCCTTTTCCTGAGATCAGAGATTTTTAAATGAGTTAGTTTTTTCTCCACATGATTTGATTTTACCCTTTTGCAAATTATTACCAGTGGAAGTGCTGAAACTTTTTCAAAGAGCAGTTGAAGAGGTGTGAATTTTTTAATAGAAATTCTGTTTGAAACAAATATATTAACCTATATAAAACCTTATATTTGGCATAGTCTTTATAATTAATCATGCTTACTTACATCTATTATTTTATTCTGACAGCAGTACTATCACATAGACATTATTTACCTTCTTTACAGGATGAGTGGGAGTCAGAATGGTTAAATGATTTATCTGAGGTAAAATTAAAACCAAAACCCTATTCTGATTGTAAATATATGTCATCCTCGCTATTTCACACTGCTTTTCTGAAACACAAACTGCTTAAACTGTTCCTCTAGGTCTTTAAAAATCTAGAACTGAGTTGCAGCAGCACATGTGAAGGGGTGAGAATTTCATTTTAGGCTGTGAGGCTGTGTAGTTAGTACTGTGTCACGTGGTTGTGGACTTCTCTTCTCCCCACTGTATTTCCCACTGAGCTGCGATCGCACGTGTGTTTATTCGTGTGCACTGCAACTCGAGAGCCAGCTAACAGGGGGCTGGTGTCGAAACACAGACCCCTGAGCTAACTCACTGTGACTGGAGACTCACAAATTCTTTTGGTTTTCCAGAGAATGTTCCCTCCTGCCTCATTTCTCCTGGCTTATATCAACTTACTTCCATCTTCTTTTTCCTCAGAAGTCTTCTCCTTTGCCTTAAGATTATAAGACAAAGTTGATTTAACTAATTTAAGATGTGACATAAATGGTTGATAGGTGTCCCAGCGGTATCCCTTTTCCTCTTTCTGATAGAAACCCAAATGAATTTTCAGATAACATAAGGATTTTTAGAAAGGCAGCCTTCTATTAAAGATACTACCCAGACATCTTGAAGATATCCAGTAGTATAGTGACAGTAGCTGCACTTTTAGAATGTTCCTAATTGACAGGATTGAAGGTCAAGAAATAAAACACCTGTTGGAAATTAGTATATACAATAAATTCAGAAAATTGTTTTGGTGCAAATGGAAAAAAACCTGGAAAAATAAGATTCATAATTTATTCTTTCCATAAAAATAATTTCACATATGTAAAAATTTGCATGTGACAAATCATGTAAGTTTAGAAAAAATAAAATATACTTTAAACATGAGCTGAGACAAATAATATCAATACGTGTATACGAGGTTGTAGGGGAACCAGAGGAGGAGAGGGAAAGGGAAAGGGATTGGAAAAAAAGCTGTAATACGCACATGTGCCCACTCCCCAAGATGACTGTAAACTGTGTGAATTGAAAACATGTACTAACAATAAAATAAAAATTTAAAATACGTATATATATTAAATTAAAAATTGATTTGAGAATGGGGAAGACCTTTAAAACTATAACA
>NW_004955437.1:18507120-18510008 GCF_000276665.1 Chinchilla lanigera | reverse complement strand
CCTTCTTTCTTCTTCTCCCCTCCTTCATCCTAGTTGCTCCTTCGTATTTGAGCAATTTCTTTTCCTTTTCACAATATCTATTGTACCTTTCAGATTTTACTTACTCTTTCAAGTTCTTATAATAGAGAGGAGATACGATGTTTACACATGTGAATCTGATTTCTTCCCCCCCCACCCCCCCCAGTACCGGGACTCTAACTCACGACCTTGCGCCTGCCAGACAGGCGCTGTGCTGCTGAGCTAAATCCCCAGCCCCTGATTTATTTCACTGTAGGTATATTGCTGATGTCTGTGGTTTATTGAAAGGAACAGTCAATGCTTAAAATTTTCTTTTTTCTTGACCAACTTTGCACACTTGAATTTGGTAAATCAGAATGACTAATCTGAAAACAGCAATATGCAGTATAAAAACCATCGTTGAACTCCTACCATCTTGTATGGTGAAGCTCTTCCAGTGTTGTTTTTTTTTATTACTTGTTTCTGTCTTTGATTGTTTGATCAGTCTTACATTCTTATGTCTGGTGAACTGAGCAACTTTGTTGAGGTAACAGTATGTAATGTAGCAACCATTTTTAATTTTTGTTTTGAGGTCATGTATCATTTTTGTTGTTTCTGTGTTGTTTTGATTTTGTCTTCTTTGTTGTTTTGTTAGTTTTTTTAATTTTTAAAAATAAAATTTAAAAAAAAATTCTTAAATGACTGCATAAGATGAAATTTCTACATAGTGAAAAACTCATAAGGTCGAAAAACAAATGACAAGCTGGCAAAAATATCTACACAAAGTTTATTTCCTTAATATATACATCAGTAAGGAAAAGACCAAGGACTAAAACAGTCAGTGTGAACAGTACATTCATATAAAAAGAAAATACATTTAAACATGAAATGAAATTCAACCTCATTCACGTTAGAGATGCAAATTAAAGCTATGATAAGATACTGTTATTATTTGTCAGATTAGCAGAGAATGAAAGATAAAGAAGTTTGATAATTCTTAGGTGTGTGAAAAGGCACATTCTTTCACCATTGGACCACAGACCCTTTTTAGAGGGAGCTGGGCAATATCTTTTAAACTGAAAAGCATATGCCTCTTAACAGTTCCATTTATAGGAATTTATCCTACATATACGATCACACGTGAAACCAAGAAACTATATGTAGTTATAGTCATTGCAGTATTGACTACTGATCAGTAAGGGCTCCTTTGTTATATTATAGCATACCCAATAGAATATGTAGCTGTTTTTGAGAGGCAGATTAATACCAATAGGGATCAAAGACCAAGATAAATTACTAAATAAAAGAACAAGGTTCATTATAGTGTATGATGCAGCTATTTCTCTGGAACAGTGTATAATATTTACTTGAGACCAAGCGCAGGAAAAAGATTTAAGGGACTTCTTTTTCACTGTGTTCTTTTGATTTCAATTTTTTTCATAAACGTGAATGTATTATCTCTTCTAGATAGAAGTATAATATTAAATACAAATAATTCGACAGCTTACTGTTCCACTTGGTGCCAGCTCTTCCCTGGGAAGGCAGAGGAGAGAGTCTGTAGCTGCCCCATGTAAACTTCTCATGTCCTTCTTTATGCCGCAGTTCCCTATTTAACTCCTAAGACCTCTGCTGCCGTAGGGTAACTTGCACTGTAGAAGCCTGGAGATAGTTCTTCCTACCCCAAACCAGTTTCAGAATTTGCTTTGCCTCAGTTCATAATCCATCTATGATGGGTGAGTAGTCCACCAGCTAGATTTTCCTTCCTCCGAACCCCAGGCCTGTTGGTGTTGCCTGTCAGAGCAGCAGACAGACTTGGGGGGCAGCGGCTGCTGGGTAACACGCTCAGTGTCTTAGAAGCTCCCCACAGGAACTTCTGTGCTTGTGGCTCTTGACTTCTTTGCAGAGTAGTAGGGTAAGATGGGGATAAAAAGAGAAATGCAGTTTCCTCTTTCGAGAACTTTTTTCACAAGGCAGCTTCATACATAGGGCATGTGGGAGGGGACAGGGCACTAATTACATTCCTAAGAAGCACAAAGGACAGTGGTGGGCGCTCAGTGAAGAATAATCATGAGGTCTTTCTCTCTTGCTTCTGTTTCAGGGAAGAGGGATTTCATGAAAAGAAATCAGAAGCAGCTGCAGAGAAACAGAAGTTAGGGTACCCTCCCATTGCCCCGTTCTACTGCATGAAAGAGGATGTCCTTGCCTATGTGTTTGACGACGTGTGGAGCAAGGTTGTGGGCTGTTTGGAGCAGTTGACACGTAGTCACTGGGAGGGATTTGCTTCTGGTAAGGGTCTTTGTGAAAATACTGTCAAAAATAATTTTTTATGATCTCTATGCCCTAACCAGTCTATTAGATTATATGCTTTATTAGTGCAAATGAGAGAAAAGAAAAGCACAGTCTGCTGCCAGGTGTATAGTGGCTTTTCCCCATATACCAGAATCCTCTAGTGGGCACCAACTGGGTGTCCTATGACTGAGTTCACTTCTGACTCTATCTACCTAGAGATGGCATCAGAGGTCCCGCAGGTTAAGGGCTCAGTCCCACAAGACAGCTCCACTTCATGTGACAGTTGCAAGCCATAGACAGTGACCTGTGCCTCTGACTGACCAGTGATAACTCAGGATTCCTGTGACTCTTCCCTTAGGCTTGATTAATTTGGTAGGATCATTTGCAGAACTCAGGGAAACTTACGTTAACTGGTTTGTTAGAAAGAATATTATAGTACTCAGGAGGCTGAGGCAGGGGGATCACAAGTTCAAAACCAGCGTAGGCAACTTATTGAGGCTGTCTCTAAATAAAATAAAAAAGGCTAGGGATATAGCTCAGTGGCAGAGTCCTTGCTAGCATGTGCAAGGCCCTTGATTCAGTCTCCTGTATTGCCTAAAGAG
>NW_004955437.1:18489248-18507020 GCF_000276665.1 Chinchilla lanigera | reverse complement strand
GAGAGAGAGAGAGAGAGAGAGAGAGAGAGAGAGAGAGAGAAAGAAATATGCCAAAAGATGCAAGTGAACAGCCAGATGAAGAGATACACAGGGCAAAGCACGGGAGAAGGGGTGTGGAGCCCTCTCTGGAGTCTCTAGTTACCTCTTATGTTCAGCAACTGCAAACTCTCCTAGTCCTTTTGGCCTTTATGGGTCCTTTATTGTGTAAGCATGTTTGATTAAATCATTGGCAACTGGCAATCAACTCAACTTCCAGCCTCTCTCCCCTCCACCAAAGTTGGGGGCGGTGGTAGGGCTGGAAGTTCTCGTGGTTGAACTAATCACATGGGCAACTTCCTTGGGCAGTCGGTACCCCAGAAACTACCAAGTATTCCCCAACCACCAGTTATGGACATACAAAAAGATACATATCACTTTAGAGATTTCAAGGATTTTCTGAGTTATAAGCCAGAAATTAGGAGCAGAGACCAAATATATATTTATTATTCTATCACAACATCCCACTAGGCCTGATTCATGTGTGTATTTCCCACAGAAACTAACAAGTATTTAGCAAAATTTGAGAATGGGTGGATGAATAACAAGGCCTAGTCTGTGATAATCAGAGCTTGTACTTTCTTCCTGAGTATAATGATCTGTCAGGAAAAACATGCAGGTGGCATCTACATTTTCAGATTACTGTGCTGAACAGAAACTGACATATAATAAACCGCATGTGTTGGAAGTGTACAATTTGGTAAGTTCTGTCCTATAAATCCACCCATGAAACCATCATCACTGTCAATAGTGAACATATCCATCACCCCCAAAGTTTATGCCTCTTGTAATTCCTCTTTCCTGCCCTCACTGTTATGTTGAATTAGAAGAATGCAGACAAAATGAGTGATCTGCTGTCTCTTCAGATTAGTTTGAGGTCTTCAGAGGTTTGTGTGAGTGCAATCATATGGCATGTACTCCTTGTGTCCCTCTTTCATTCAGCATGATGATACATCGAGATTCATGTATTTCATTGTGTATTAATAATTTATTCTGCCGGGCATGGTGACACATGTCTGTAATCCCAGCACTCAGGAAGCTGAGGCAGGAGGATCGTTGCGAGTTCAAGACCAGCCTGGGCTACAAAGTGAGCTCAAGGCCAGCCTGAACTGCATAGCGAGACCCTGTCTCAAAAAGACAAAAAAAAAAAAATTATTCCTTTTCTTTTTTTTTCCTTTTATTTCTAAATAGTATTTAATTGTAACAGTATTTCATTGTAACATTCATCTGCTGATGGACATCTGAATTGTTTTCAGCTTTGGGCTATTCTATGTAAAGCTATTATGAAGAATAATATACAAAAATTGGGTGGTGATATATGTCTATTTCTCTTAGGTTAAGTCCTAGTAGTGTAATGGCTAGATTATATGATTAGATACATGTTTAATTTGTTGAGAATTATTTGTATGGTTTTTTCTTTGTTGTTCAACAAATTATCACAGACAGCAGGTTTAAACAATACACGCTTATTATCTTACAAATTTGAGCTAGAAGTCCTAGAACACCTTGGCTAATTCTCTGCTGAGGGTTTCACAAGGCTGGGATTAAGGTAATATTAGGGCTGGATACTCATGTAGAGGCTCAGCTCAGAAAGGATCCACTGCTCCTTTTGTGTGTTCTCAGAAGCATATAATTCTTTGTGGCCATGTTATTCACACCAGCGTTATTTTTCAAAGCCAACCAATTAAAAATGAGATTAAGAAAATAACTCCTTTAAATAGAATTAAAAAGTAAGATATTTAGTAATAAATTTAACTAGGGAAGTGCAAGAGTTGTGCATTGTAGAAAGACATTAGAAAAGAAATCTTAAAGAAATGGAAAGACATCCCACGTTCATGAATCAGAAGACATAAATATAGTTAAGATGACCATACTCCCCAAATAGGTATGTAGGTTCAATGCAATTTTACTGAGAAGTCCAGCCGCTGGGCTGGGGCTGGGGCTTAGTGGTTCAGTATTTACCTACCTACCATATGCAGGGCCTTTTGGGTTCCATCTCCAGCATCACAAAAAAACAAACAAAAAAGTTGCCCTTTTTTGCAGAAATGGGCAAGCTGATCCTGAAGTACATATGGAATGCAAGGGGCTTTGAATAACTATACAGTATTGAGTAACAAATGTTAGAGGACTGACCCATACTTCCTGATGTTAGAACTTACTGAGCTAAAGTAATTAAAACAATGTAAAACTATCAGAGGCCAGATGAACAAAAGCCTTTTGCATGCCAGAAAAGGGCTTTACCATTGGGCTCCACCCTCACCTCTACAACTGGTTACTTTTAGTAATCATTTTAACTTTTAATCAAGACAGTTTTTAAAACATGAATTATGGAAGAATAATATTTTATTTATTTTTATTATTTTTAAAATATTTATTTAAAAATTATCATTATTAGTTTTAACCCTAATGTGCTAATGGGGAAACAATCTTTCACTGGTAATTTTTTTCAAAAGCTATACCTTCTCTGAATAAAACAACAGTAAATCAAAGGATAATAGTGGAAAAGACTTAGAAACAATAAAGACCACAAGCATTCATCCTGAGTTTTACTCAGAAACATGATTTTTCCTTTTGAATTCATTTTCGTAGCCAGTGATGATGAGAAATATTAAAATCCCAGTGTGTTTTAAAAATACTAAAGTGTAACGTTTGACAATTATGACCACCGATGCTATAAACATTTTTTAATATTTCTCCTGGCTCATATATATAAAAACTTCTCTAGGGGTGTGCCATGGAGTGAAACTGACAGGGCACGGGAATATGCATCTGCAGTTTTACTAGATAACACCCAGTGGCCAGGGATGTAGCTCAGCGGCACAAGCGCCTGCCTGGGGAGTGCGAGGTCCTGAGTTCAATTCTCAGTATAAAATAAATTAGATAACACCAAATGATCCAAGGTGATCACATCAGCCCATATGCCCATTACCAGGACACAGGTTACTCTGTTCAAAGTCTTACTAATACTTACTATTTGATTTTAATTTTTGTCAGTGTGTAAGAGAGTATTTTCCTGAACTTTTATTTCTCTATTTTTAAAATCAAGGTATGATTTACATACAGTAAAATGCATCCCTTTAGTGTTCAAGCTCATTGTTTATATCTTGTTGCCTTGAATTAAGGATTTTTTTTGCTTTGGTTCACTCTGCGCTTAACTTCTGTTGATCTTTTAATTTTAATTCTCTTTTGTAGTTTTATTGTGCTCTTTTTAAATCTGCTTGTCATTTTTATGTCATTCTTATATTTTCAGTTTATTTTGTTTTACATTCTGTGTCTGTTCATTCCAGTTTCTAAAGTCTTTGCAAACCTAAATTATGTTGTTCCTGCATGCTCTTTTTCATAGTACCTTCATTTCCTTATAGATCATGTGATTTTTTAAAAAAATTATTTATTTATTTTTGGCTTTCTGAGACAGAGTCTTTCTATATAGCTCAGGCTGGCCTTGAACTCTGAGTAATCCTCCTGCCTCAGCCTCCCACATGCTGGAATTGCAGGTACCTGCCACCATACCCAGCTTTTAGATCATGTGATTTTTTTTGTTTTGTTTTGTTTTTTGGTACTGGGAATCAAACTCAGGACCTTGTGATTGCTAGGCTGGCGCTTGTGCCACTGAGCTATATCCCCAGCCTGATCATGTGATTTTTAACAGTACTTTCCAATTTCATAACTTTATCTGTGGGAACTGAGGTCTGGATTAATGATCCAAAGGCTCCCATGGAGTTATACTTTCCCTGAACTACATAGCAAGATCCTGTCTCAAAAAACCTAAATAAATAAGTAAATGAATATTAAAAATTATAGTTCCTCAACCATAGTGGCCACATTTTAAGTCACTTGTGGCTGCAACACTGGACAGCACAGGTATGACACAGTCCTATCAACTCCAGACCGTCACATGCTTTCACTCTAGATATTTTTCCATTTCCTTCTTCTGGGTACCAGGCATCACCATCCTAGAAGACCATTTTACACCAAACTGTCAGTTTAAGGGGTTTCTTTTTTTTTTTTTAAATTGGGCTTCAAAGACGAATAAAGTCTTGCTAAAGATTACAGATTTTCAGGGGAAATTTTTTTCGCAGTATCATTGCTGTGAGTCAGAGATTCTCAAGGTAAAATATTCTGCTCCGTTGCTCAGATGATGAAAGCAATGTTGGAACCAGCAGGCTGGATATGGAAAGCCCCTGCGTGCTGAGTGAGCCGCACCCTTTGGTGTTACCGCGCGTGCCACAGTCTAAGATGCTGTCCATTACCTCAGACCTGGTGAGTGCCGCAGGGAACTTGCTCACTCAGTGCTCTTTAGTACATTTCTGTATTTATTACCGTAACAGTGACTCTTTGCAGTGATCAGTTTCAGTGTAATAGCAAATTAGGGTTGATAAATAATTCTTAGATACCTCTTTGGAAGAGGCACTGTACGGTGTGCAGTCTGGATTAACTATGTGGTCAGCCTAAGTCTACTTGGGGAAGAATGAAGGATGTCATTATGAGGGAAAGAGGGGCTAATAACAGACTTTCTATGCTGTGAACATCTGTCCCTTAAACTCCTTTGTGTCTCCTTTTTTTTTTTTTCCTTTTAACGCATGCTACACTTTTTGGTTTTTAATATATGAATGAATTTTTGTCTTTGGATATTTACCTCAATAAGAAAGGCAAGGGGAAGAGAAAACCTCCTTAAATCTGAGAACAAGGACAAAGTTAACCCTTTCTGGCAGAAGGCTTGTGAACTTGGTGTCATCCCTGTATAATGATTTATTTAGTCCAATTTCCTACATGGTGGTTTTCTAACCTTACTTGTGGGGGGAAAAAAAAAGGCAAGGGGAGAAAAAAAGTTTTAATCTTTGAGATGTGCTCATGAACCCTGGGTTTTACTGTCATACTTAGTCATAAGCTTTGTTGGTATATTGGCCAGATATTATCCAGCTAGATTCACAAATGAGGTATTAAAAATAAAATCAGCAATATTCATTACCCACCCACCACATCAGGAATGAACCGTGCAAGCCAATGCTCCTTAAGGGGTGATCAAGCACTCTGGACTGGTCTGGCTGTGGTTTAGAGAGCCTTAACCCTGAATAGTTAACTAGATGGTTCTGGCTGCCTAACGACCAAAGGATGGAGAAAGATGAACTCAAACACTGAGAAAAAGAGGAAGGAAAACACTGTGTGGAGAAGGAGAAGATGGCAGAAAGGGCACTGAGCTGATGATCTGAGAGAGAAAACAAGCAGGGCTCTAGGGTGGTGATGCCAATCCAAGTGAGATTAAATCCTGATACCACTGGAGAAATAGGATTAATTCCTAATAAACAATCTCCAGGATTTAGGTTATCCAGGCGGGCATGGCAGTATGTACCGTAATAGGGAGGCTGCGATAGGAGGATCATTTGAGCCCAGGAGTTTGAGACTAACCTAGGCAACCTAGCAAGATGCCATCTCAAAAACAAAACAAACAAAAACCAGGGTTTGAGTTATCATTGGGAGCTGACTACTCCCGGGGTAGTGAAAGAAAAGGGTTTAAGTTTGTATATAGTTTAGGATTCATCTGTAGTTTAGCCCCATAGTTAAGGTGCTGAATAGAGTTCAGGATTATGCGATGATGAGGGAGATCAAGTTAAGTTTACTTATTTATTTGTTTCTATTATTGTTCCCATTTGTGAATTTTCTGCTTGTTTTGTTTTCTGCTATAACGTAAACACCACGATAGTGGAGATAGTGGGCATCTCTCCTCTGTGAGTGTGGCTGTTAATTGCTAGTGGAGATAGTGGTCATCTAAAGTTAATTGCTTTCATTTAGCTTCACAGGACATCTCCAACCTACTGTCACTTAGAAATGGGGAGGAGAACTACTGGCTGAGATATTATAAAAGTTAAGGCAGAGAGAGAAAATATATAAATGATCTAATTGGAAATACTAACTTCTGATAAAGTTGGGAGATCAAGCGGGTATCTTAACCAACCAATGAGTAACATCTTCTTTTGACACTTAGATGAGTTTCTGTCAAGCAAGTAGTCACCAGCCAAATGTGAATGGCCTCTTGGTTCATGGGATGCCTCTACAGCCAAGAAATCTCTCCCTAATGGACAAGCTCCTGTAAGAAGTATAAAATTTTAAGACTACAGAGTTTAAAGCAATCACTAGTAAAGAGAAAGCAAAGTCGGTTCCTCACTGTGCCTTCCTGAGCACCTACCGAGGAACCGCAGATACACCCAGGGCTAAAACGTCCAAGGGACGTAATTTCCACCTGCAGGGAGCTGGTAACTGGAAAGTCACACATGGGTTAAGGAGGCCTAGCCACGTAGGGGGTGTAGTGACTAAGTGCCAAACAAGTGCTCGGTAGAGCGAATGGTATGGCAGCCCGAAAGAGGAGGCATTTCGGTAGGTAAGGGTAGGCGGGAGTTTGGATAAGCAGAGAAGAGCAACAGAGCCATTCTAGGCAGGAAGAAAAATGTGGGAAGAGGTTTGAAAATGGGACAGTACTAAACATTTAAGCAAGACTATTTTTGCTACAGTATGATAAGAAAGACATCAGAACTTTAAAGCTTCTGTTCAAACATCATTGACAATCTCTCAAAATTAAAAATAGGCCACAGTATGATTAGTGGGAAGGAAGAGACTATGAAACGAATGAACACTGTGTCCAGGCTGTGATGGCTTTGAGTGCCGTTTTTTTGGGATTCATCCATGCTGTTCCGTGTGATCTTCTCTTGCTTAGTACTCCAGTGTAGGAACACACTGCAGTTTGTCCTCCTTTTAACATTAGGGTTATTTCCAGGTTGGGGCTCTTACGCATAAAGGCACTGTAAATACTCTTCCATAGATCATTTTTTGTGGACCTGTGGTCACCTTTCTTGTGAGTCAATACCTGGAAGTGAAAGAGTGATATAATAGGTGCATGTTTCATTTTATAAGAAACTGCCCTACAACTTCCCAGAGCAGTGATACCATTTTACATTCCCACCAGCAGTGTTAGTTTCCTTTGGGCAGCACGTATATTTAAATCAGGAATATGAAAGATTTCACAGCAGTGGAATAGAGACTGGACTGCTGTAGCAGGAATCCAAAGTAAGGCATCTGCACAGGGCTTGGGTCTGCACTTAAGCAGTATCACAGGACAGGAAAGAAATGAACTTGAACTAATTATGAAAGACATGAAATTCTATAGAAGCAGGAATCAAAGTTCAAGGGAAACTTGTTTTTCAGGAAAAGATGAGTTTCTTTTGGGCTACATTCAGTTTGCAGTGATGGGCCATCTAGTGGGAAATGTGGAAGAGATCAGATTTGGAGAAGGATCTCAAAGTCCCCTGGCTAGAGATGATAACAGAATCATGAATACGCTCACAGGATAAAAAGCCTGGACCTGTTAAAAAGCAGGGATGAAGTTTGAAAAACAAGGCATGGCTAAGTGGATGACTGGAGGCAGGAAGACAAGAACGGCTTCTTGTCATTCTCAAGGCTTGGGCCTGTTCCGTGCTGGGCGTTCTCCCTTCAGAGTCCTGCAAACACTGAAGCATGTTTTGTCCTAGAGGACAATAAAATGGCCTGAAAAGCTGAGGAGAGGGCTGGGGATTTAGCTCAGCGGCATAGCGCCTGCCTGCCAAGCGCGACGTTGTGAGTTCGATTCCCGGTACCAGAAAAAAAGCAAAAAGCAAAAAAAAAGCTGAGGAGATTGCTGAAAGCCACATGAACAGGTGACAGAGCTTAGCTGCTTTATTCCTTAACTCTCCTTCCATTTCAAGGGGCAAATACTGCCTCTTAGATGCCATACAGTAGTTACCTTCTCACGTGGTTTAAGAAACAAAAACAGAGAATCTCCAAATCTATAAGGCAGTGTTTAAAATACTGATGTTAGGCATAGTATGGAAGAGTCGTATTTCTCAAATGTTTATGCAGATGTGATCTACTGTGGTCTCACTGCACGGGACAGCCTGCACACACCCTTCCCCTCGCAACTTTCAATTATCCTAGGCCCAAGCCCTGTGGAATTGCTGTCTCAAACATCCATTCTTATGACTGAAATAGTGTCCTCCTTTAAGACTAGATTCTCATGGCTGTGCTCTAAATTACCTTCTGAAACTAAGTTACTGAAAGTTATTTTTATTCCCTCCCCTAAAAGTTTTAGGAGAAGGGTGTTTACCCTGTGAGTCTTATCTTCCTGTACATAAGTAATCTTTATTTCATTGTGGGTTTTTGATTTGGCCACTAGAGATCTTGATGACAAGCTACTTATGAGGCCTGGGTCCAGTACCATCTTTCCAACCCGAAATTGGCCAAACCGAGCCCTGGAGCTTAGTACATCATCTCTGTCACATACAGTACAGTCTGCCAGGAGACGTAATCCCCCACCACGTACCCTCCATCCGATCAGCACAAGCCATTCCCGCACTGGAACGCCAAGACCTGTGGAAGAAATCCTCAGAGGATCCCGAGTGTAGGTTTCAAAAGCAGAATTTCCACAATATGGTAAAACTAATGAATTTTACATAAAGAATATGAAATCTATGCCTAAACTATTCACTAAGTAATCATTTATGGGTTGTCCATTGGTTTAGAGCACATATAGAATTTTTAAGTAGGACTAAAGTTTAATGAAATAGATACTGGATGTGTTGATTTAGCTTAAGATTTGTATTTCTGAAATACATAACACCCTAATTTTCCAGAATCTTTTGAGATCCCTTAAAAATATAGGCGGCATAAAGCTTTCTGTGCACATTTAAGCTCCTCTACTTCCCTTGTTTTCTAATCTATTCATTCGTGTTATTCAATTTCATGCTTTTGCATCGTGGCGGTTGCTGATGGATCTGAAGCCCAGTGGCAGCCGACCCCTTCTCCTCTCCCTCACCAATGCCCTTGAGTCGAAATAACCTGCTGCCACCTATCGGTACCGCCGAAGTGGAACATCTGAGCACTGTGGGGCCGCACAGGCCATCGTCGGTGAGTCTCTCACTGCCTTTCCACGTGCTCACGGGCAGTCATCTGCAGTATTTGTGCTCCGGTCTTAATTTATACTGTACGCTGCCAGAAGTGCAAACTTCCTTCTAATTTATGACAGTGGAATCGGAGCTGCTTGACCTCCGATGGGGGACACATGCAGCTCCCACTAGTTTTAAGTCACCTGTCTCCTTTGCAGAAACTCCATGCCCAAGGTGATTCCAGTCGAGCTCGGAGTGCTGTGACAGACGAGCCTAACCATCAGCAGCCCCAGGAGAGGATCCTCTTACCTGACTTTTCCAGACCCAATACAACTCAGTCGTTTCTAGTAAAGTGACCTGCTTCCTATTTGCTCTTGATAGCGGGGGGAATAGGCCTAACACTTTACCTAGTGGCTTAACTCCAGGAATAAAAGTTGCAGTTCCAGGGATAAAAAATAGCATTCTATTTTTGTTGAAATTCAAATTGGTCCCTGCTCAGGGGCTGGGGATTTAGCTCAGCAGCACAGTGCCTGCCTGGCAAGTGCAAGGTCGTGAGTTCGATTCCCGGTACCAGAAAAAAACACCCCAAAACCGAATTGGTCCCTGCTCATTCTTTTGTCAGCCTTATAAATTACAAATTCTAAACAATTTAAATAGCATTTTTCGTTGTACTCAAAAATATTTAAAAATGCTAAATCTCAGTGTGTGTTGTATGAGCCTGACTTCCCTGTCCACCGGCTCGTGGAATTACGTCAGTCTGGCATCAGGTTGAGGAGACTCAGGGGAAGAGTTGGATTTTTTCCTCCTGGTGTTTAAAGGCTCATACTGTTGTCCCATTTACTGTGCAGTTACTCATCCTTTTACTCTTAAGACAAAAAAAAAAAAAGCCTGATTGGGAGCCAGAGGGCCATGCACTGACCTTGCCCACCTGGACATCAGGGTGTAGCCACTTCATCTGCTCAGTAGCAAGAGGAGGACTTGTGGAGCTGTGAAGTGACTGGGGCCATAGTGCCCCCAAACCAAAGGCCCCACATCGTGCACCAGTTTTCAGAATGGTGGTATTGGTAGCCTGTTTATCCCAACTCATGACCCTTCAAGTATGTCAGCCCAAAGTACTGGACAGCCTTCTTCTAAGAGAATCATGAAGATAATACATGGAGGGGGCTTTGTGTCAGTTTCCTGGTGCTACCACAAATGGCACAAACTGGGTGGCATAAAAGTTTATCCTCACAGTTCCAGAGGCTCGTCTAAAACCAAGATGTTGGCAGGACCAGGCTCGTTCTGCAGACTCTGGAGAATCTTTCCTTGCTTCTTCCTAGCTTCTGGTAGTTGCAATGTTCGCTTCATCTTTATATGCCCTTGGATCCTGTATGCTTTTTTCTTACAGATAGAGTCACTAAACTCATGGTACACCCTAAGCCAGTAAGAGCTCACTGCCATTTTTTTTCCCAGACAGGATCTCTCTACGTAGTCCTGGCTCGGTCTAGAACTCCCTATGGAGCCCTGGCTGGCCTGGAACTAGCGGCGATCCTCCTGCCTCAGCCTCCCGAGTGCTAGGATTACTAGCATGGGCCACCATGCCAGGCAACTTCACCGTAATTTGATTATACCTGCAAAAACCGTATTTCCAAATATGGTCACATTCACAGGTGGCCATGAATTTTGGGGGTACACTATTGAATGCAGTAGACTTCATGAGGTTTAATTTAGGACACTCACTGAAAACAAGGGCAAAAACAAGCACTTCTGATTTCTTGAACCCCAAAACGCCTGAGAACATCTATTGGTTGTCTCATAATTTGATCCAGGTGACGTATGTTAAATGATGTTGGTAATTACATTCGATAGCTGTACTTTCAAAATTTAATTCTGGTTGTCTCAACAATAAACCCATGAAAACCTTTCAAGTCTTAAGGATTCAAAGTCTAAATAAATTTCTAACAATAACAAAGCAATGTATATCCTAGTCATTTTTCTCCCTATTTGCTGTCATTAAATGAGGGTCAGGTATGGTGGCGCACACCTGTAATCCCAGCGCTCGGGAGGCTGCGGCAGGAGGATTGCTGCAAGTTTGAGACCAGCCTGGGCTACAAAGTGAGCCTGAACTGCATAGCAAGACCCTGTCTCAAAAAGGCAAAAAAAGAGGAAACAAAATCTAGTTGAGTCCAGGGGCCTCATGAAGGGAGGGAAAGACTAATACTTTGCCACTATGCCCACTGGTGCTTTCTGCAGAATAAGGATCAGTAAACTACGAAGAGTTTTTGAGCCTACCACCTGTTTTTAGTAAAGCTTTACTGAAAAGCAGAGTCACCAAGCATATTTGCCTGTGGCTACTTTTCACAGAGCAGTGAAATTCATTTGTTGCCATAACCACCAAATGGCAACAAACCCGATTTACCTGGCCCTTCACAAAAGTAAATTTGCTGCACCATAATTTCTGTTGTTTTTGTTTTTGTTTTTTTTTGCAGCATAATTTCTAGAATATGTGGCTTCACTAAAAAAAAAAAAAAAATGGTTTTCTTCTTCCTTACATCCCCCATTTCAATGCTGACAGGGAATTAAGGGATTTTTTTTTCATTCCAGGAGCCCAGCGGGATAGCATATTTCCTTTTTATTTCATAAAGCTAAAAATGTATAAAGTTAAATTTCAGTATATGGTAAAGCCTAAGTGTATCACTGTACTGAAAAGGTGGGTTGTTTTAAAACACAGACAAGTGAGAAATCACGTAAAATTCCCTTGGAAGCTAACTGCAGTATTGAACCTTTATACAGATTGCTAAGTTTTCTTAAAGACATATTAATAAAATTGTATAATGTGTAATTTTTAGAGGTTAGCAAGTGGCTCTGGATATCTTTTTCTTCAGAATTCTACAGTGCCCTCAGCTGACTTTTCTCTCCGGTTGGCCGATGGTGCCTTTTGCATTATTGCCAGTTTCATGTTTCCCTCTGTAAACCTGAAGTGTTTTCCTTCGGGAGAAGTTTTAAGATGCGTTTTAAGATGCAGCTCTCCTTTTCTTTCAGCCGGATACGCAGCGTCGTCAGGCATGTGCAGCCGAGTATCCTCATCAGGCCAGACCTGGCAGGGGAGCCACAGGTACGGACGGGGCGGCAGCTCTTACTCTACTACTCCGGTTATACGTTAACACCCTGCCTTCATCTTTTCTTTTTCTCTCTCTCTCTGCCTTCCCTACACCTACCTTCCCTCCTCCATATTTTCTGTATTTAGTTTTCCTACATCTGTGAAATAACCTAAATTCATTTTGGAAGGTGGCATACAATAAAGAGTTCCATTTCTCAAACCAAACTTGTTTTTTTCATACCATGTAAATTAATATTTCACTAGTCTGATAAACTTCAATTTTTTTTGATCTAAAAATTTGAGCAAAATGAGTCTTTTTTGTAACATCTAAAATATTCTTTAAGAATACAGCGTAGATTTTATTATGTAGGCAAAGCCCATATTGCCATGAATAAAACTTCTTTTAGCTGTCAGGCCAAGGTAAGAAGGTCGAAAATTTCAGGTTATGGTGAATCTGATTTTACCTTAGCTTTTTAATCTCTTAATTATGTACTCTGTAAATAGTATTAAAAAGGAGTAATGGGAGGATGTCTTAATTTCTCCACGGCCATCTTGTCACCACCCTCAGGGTTCTTATTATGTTGGAGGTGAAATTTAGAAGTACTAAATGTTCCCTGTTAATGATAAATGAGCAAAAACAGTAAAAATCTAATCTTCCGCAAGCCATTTGCAGTCCAACCAATTCTCTTAGTTCGGCTCCTTGTAGCATTAATCCCATTTTCTGGTGTGGATTGTTTTTAATGATTAGCACATGTTTGTGGTGCGTGATGTTTACATTCCCCGTGTGGAGCCGGCACATGTACACAACACACCTTCATTCCCTTTTATCACCCCCCTGCCCTCCCTCCCTCGATCCCTTCCCATTTGAATGGATTTACTAGCCACATTTTTCACCAGGTGTAACTAATGTTTTGGTGAGTAAACACGCCTGAAGGCTTTCTAATTATGGGGCTCTTAAGCAAAAGTAGGTTACTGCTTTCATTTCTGAAAATATAGGTCTTTTTTGTATTTTTATAAGATAAAATACATACATTTGGTTTTTAATGTTTTTGCAAATACATGCTTTACTACTTAATCCCAGTCTCTGAATTTGAAAGTCGAACTGATAGCTGGGGCCAAAAAAAGCCCTAAAATCCACTGCAGCAACCACCGAAGAGCAGCAGCCATAGCTCTGCAAAAGAAAAATAAAGCCCTAAAATATGAAATTTGCTATTACAAATCTGGACTGTTTCCTAATGTTACTCTGCTGTCCTCTGACAGGTTCACAGTTACATGGCTCTTCAAAATCTCAAAGCAGGGGTGGACCAGTGGCTAGAACGAGGCAAGGACCATAGAGCCAACGCGAAGAACCAATGAGGCTGCAGCAAACACGAGATTCCGTGAATCAGTGTTCAGTCGCCGACTGAGTAGAGCTTGTGTGCAACACCAGCTTGACTCCAGCTTCACGAAGTTATTTGGGAATAACCGACCGAGGAAAACTGAACGTATCTGCCAAAGACTGTACGGGTACCGTCTCCCTCTCTGGTGACGGTCTTCCTTCAGCATAAGTAACCTCTTCCACTGCACAGTAAAGACTATACCCCAGAGGTAACAGTGAATGATTGCCTCCAATCACTGCTCACGTTGTCTGTTAACAATGATCAGTTCAACTACTACGGGACTCTGAGAGATTACATAAACACAAAAAGCAGCAAATTCACTGGCTTCAGAATCCTTCAGCTAGGATTAGTTTCTGGACAGCTACACTCAATTTCAATTTTTAGTCAACTCATTTTTAGGAGATAGTGTCATCAAACTCTGACCTCATCAAATAAATGTCATTCCTAAAGCTTTCCCCTTAGACGTCCAACCCTATTACCAAAATGAAATAGAAGAGTGGAGTAAAGAGTGAGCATTGGTATAACGTAACTTGCATATACTTTTGATTGGATTTTCGTTTTTGCTTTTTTTTTCTTAAAGTACTCTACTCACCATTTTTCCCCAAAATACTTAACCTGCCTTGGCAGATCTTCTGCTAAGGCTCTGCAAGTTATATTATAAAATAATTTGTAGAATCTACACTTTCAGCCATAAAGGAACAATTCCTTAAAAAATTTAAGAAACTATGGCAATGAGTCCAGTGGAAACATACCTAAGCGCAGCACAAATAGAGAACTTAAGCAGTCTTCTGATTTTTATTCTGAACTCACAAATGTAGCAATAACTTTAAATGTGGATTAATTTATCTTATCTAAATTTCACTGAATATTTAATTATCATACCAGGTTTAGATATTGTTAATTTATAGGGTATAAACTGAAATGATCGTAAATTGAGGTGACTTTTAAACTATACCAGTGTTCTAATGCTATATTATATGAAGACAAGCTTCAAAGCTACGTTATATTTTTAATACAATTAAAGAGTATTTTTAACTTTTCTCAACTACAAACTGAAAATGTATTGTGCTTATTTCTGAATTATGGTACATAACGTTTAATGGCAAGAGAAAGCTTTTATGCGTTATTGTATATCAACTATAGTAGTTTACAAACTGAAGTTTTTTTTTTTTTTGATACTGGGACTCAAACTCAGGACTCTGCACTTGCTAGGCAGGCGCTTGTACCACTGAGCTATATCCCTGGCCCCAAACTGAAGATTTTAAGTTAAACAGTCCTTTAAAAAATTCCGTATGTTACAATGAATACATATCATCAACCGATCTAAATAGAAATAAAAATCTCTGTACTGTTATTCTCAGACATCAGTACCATGACTACATTGTAACCCTGATCTGTATGGCTTGCCTTTCAAAGTTAGAGTCAGATGTCTCTGAAAAGTGGGTTAGCCAACTCTCCTACCCTTCTGTCACTTGTGTCCTCTCAAAGCTACTGCAGCTTGTTTCTTAAAACCAAAATTATGTGTCTGATATGACAAGATGGGATAACTCTCTTTTACAGAGGAGGAAACAAGTTCATAGCTGGGAAAGGATAAATCTCTTTATGCAGGCTATCTATTATATCTTATAGAATGTTTTTTTTTTTGTACCGGGAATTGAACTGAGGACCTTGCACTTGCCAGGCAGGCACTTGTGCCACTGAGCTATATCCCCAGTCCCAGGCTTTCTATTATAATGCTGGCTAGGAATTTTTAAAAATGTTATCTAGCTGGGGATGTAGCTCAGTGGCACAAGCGCCTGCCTGGCAAGCGCAAGGTCCTGAGTTTGATTCCCAGTACCACACACAAAAAATTAATTAAAAAAAAAAAAATGTTGTCTATCCAAAACACCATTCATATTTCTTCTAGATCACACTTTAGGTTTTTTTTTCTTTCTGGTACTGGAGATCAAACTCACTACCTTGTGCTTGCCAGGCAGGAGCTGTGCCGCTGAGCTAAATCCCCCGCCCCCCTAGATCACATTTTAAAAGATCAAGAAGATAATTCAAAAAGCCACCAGAACTTTTACTTGTTTATTTAATCACACACAAGTCTTTACAAAAATGTTTGAATCTGAATACCTGTTTCTTCTATACTTTAAGGATAACAGTACAAAATCTGACTAATAAAAAGGACAGAGAGTTTATTTAAAATTGTTAGAACCAAAAGCAAGCTGGCAATTATCTGGAAGACAGCTACTTTCAGCAAGTATTCTGAACGTTCTAGCCAGGTGGAGAACTGTTCTAGTGGGCACTCACATCACTGAAAGCAGGATGGACAGACCCACCTTCTGAAGAGTTCCCAGGACAGAAGACCCATGGAGGCAAACAGGACCCAGTCCTCATGTGCGGGCTTTCGAAGATGTCAGGTGATTCCTAGGAAATCTCACATCAGGTTGAGAAATTCTGCTTGGTTTAATCAATCTAAATAATTTTGGCTGGAAAGACAACTCTTAAGGGTTAGGTTAACTTTGCCTTCAAATCTTGAGTGCCCCTTGTCTACAACAGCACCAACTGATACCATAGGACCTCTGATGAGAAAAATTCCATTATTTCTTTTCTTTCTTGAGGGCTGCTTTTCTCCCTCCTCCTTTGGAAGGTTTGCAGTATTTTGCTTCCATTTGAGCCAGAAAACTGTCCATTTCCTTTTGGCGATCCTTCTGTCTGCTCTGTTTGAGAAAACACAGCTTTCAAAATACACTCTTCACAGAGACAGAAGTACTTAATGGTTACCAGGGACTTAGGGGAAACGAGCATGGGGAATGGCTGCGAGTGGCTGTGGGTTCATTCTGGAATGTGACAGTATTCTAGAATGAGATGGTGGCGACGGCTGTATAACTCTGTGAATGTATTCAACGGTACATTCCTTGTTTTTCTTTTTTTTCACAGTACTGGCTTATGATTGAACCCACCTTAGCTCTTTTTGAAGTTTTTATTTTGAGAGTCTTGCTAAGGTATAAATTGTTCAGGTTGGGCTCAAACTGGTGATCTTTTAGCCTCAGCCTCCCAACAGTGCTGGGATTAAAGCTGTGCACCACCATACCCATCCCCAATTCGTACATTCTTAAAAAAAATACAAGATGGTGTGAGCTATATCTTAAAACAAACTACAGTACCATACCATACACACACTCCAGAGAGACTACCAGCAGTAGCAGTCAGACCATGAAAGAAGGGGCAGCAACCTAGCAAGTTTACCTGAATGAGTGCTTTCAAGTTATCCGCCCCGTCATCAAGGCCCAACTCCTTCCTGCTCATTTCTGCTTCTTTAGCCTCTGCCTGCGCCTGAAATAAAAACCCTTATGAGACACCATGGTAACCATGCTTAAAATACACCCTCTCTCCTTCTCAGTTTTAGATTATATGAATCCATAAAATAAAATTATACGAACGTATCATTCATTGGAAGGCAACAAATATTGCTGAGAGCAAGCAGCAGATTCCTCCAATAAGCATTTGTTCTTTAAGTTTTATTTTAAAGAGAAAAAAACTAACAACAATAATGAAGACAAAAACAACACAAAAACGATACATGATCTCAAAACAAAATGATAGGAATTAAGCATTTGATTTTTTTTTCTCCATTCTACTTGCTAACAGTAGCAAGTATTTTGGAATTAAAAACTTAAAAGTGACAGAAAGGAAAAGAGCATGCCAAGAGAGCCAGGAAAGGCACTTAAACAAGGATATCCTCAAAAGGGATGCCAGCCAGGCATGATGGCACATGCCCGAAATCCCAGCACTTGGGAGGCTGAGGCAGGAAGATTGCTTGCAAGTTTGAAGCCAGCCTGGGCTACACAGAGTTTAGGGGCAGCCTGAACTATACAGTGAGACCCTGCCTCAAAAAAAAAGCGGGGAGGGAGTGGGTGATGCCAGCACACAGACACTTTGAAATCCTCCTCTAGCAACCCCGTTTACGAGATTGATGACAGCCTTGTGAATAATCCTGGCTTAAAATGACTTCTCCAGAGTATCAGAAGAAACAACATTAACAAATTCAGATTTAACCTTTTTTAAACTGATTTCAAAGCTGCTCCATTGACCATATTTTCCAAAATACCACAAGACTACTTTAGGGCAAGCAAGTATGGTAAGTATCCCTAACCCTGGTGAATTTTCTAAGTAGCAAAACATGCTTTTAATATTGGAAGGGTTGACAAATTAGGATCTTGTTATCCCAATAAAGAGACACAGTTTTTTGTATCTCAAAATTCAGCATCCCTCTCTCCTAAGTTGGGTGGACAGTCTCTCAAAACTGTTGTTTCCCTTCAAACTCTAGGGAAGTTTCCCAAGCTAGTATCCTAAAATTGAATACAGCTGTGCTCAGTTTCAC
>NW_004955437.1:18488163-18489148 GCF_000276665.1 Chinchilla lanigera | reverse complement strand
GTGTGTTTGCTGATTTACTGTGAGCCTGAGTGTAAACAGATACAGCTCATGAAGCAAAAAGACGACCTTGATATACAGTGCGTTCAGATCAACACAGATGGCATGGCCTTTTACCCAGGCAAAACAGGTCCTTTAAACTTTCATCCTTTACACAAAAAGGTCAGTTTTCTCTGGGTATTAACTTTTATTTAAAACTGCAGACCTCCCCCTCTCCAACTTTGGCCACCCAAAGTCATCTCAAGTACCCACCAAAGATCTAAAACCTGAAACCTCCTGCATTCCATGGAGCTCCTTACGCAAGGCGCGCTGAGGTAACGGTTACTCTGAATGAGCGTACCCTGAACACCTGTCCTTCAGTACCTTTTCCTTTGCTATTACCCCCAACTTGGGTTTAATGCAGATTGATTTAAAGACACACAGGCCATACTCCTTGTTCTTCACAATTAAGTGTCTCTCAAAGTGTAGTGAGAAACACACCTTCAACAAAAAAAACTAGTTTTTAAAAACATGTATATTCTGGATCCAACCCAAGAAGCAATCTGAGCAAAAGCTTAAGAATCTCCATCTTTCAAAGACTTTAAATGATATTTTTCAAGTTTAATTATCTGCACCCCCTTTTTCACTGCTGGAGACCCAACCTGGGCAAGGGGTGCACCACAAAGCTACACCCCCTCAGCCGGCATTGTTAACAAAGACTGACTCTGCCACTCTGCCATTCTCTTCCTGCTTGTCAGGCAAGTGAGGACTGCTGTCTGCGCCGTGTACCTTGGCTCTATCACTTCACCTCTTATGGGATTCTTCAGCAAAACTGCAAGAACTGCCCCATATGAAAAATTAGAGTCATTTTAAGATTACACTATTGAAACAATTCATGCAATCTTTTTTTTTTTTTTTTTTTTTTTTTTTTTTTTTTTGTCTTTTTTGAGACATGATTTTGCTATGCAGTTCGGGTTTGCTTAAAGCTCTATTTGGTCCACTTCTTTTT
>NW_004955437.1:18477060-18488063 GCF_000276665.1 Chinchilla lanigera | reverse complement strand
TTTGTTTGTTCTGGGAATCAAACTCCGGACCTTGCACTTGCATGCAGAGAATCTTGAGCACAGAATACCAAAACAAAGAAGTTTTTCTTAAAGAACAGGTATGCCCATTTAATTATATGAAAGTTGTAGCTCAAGCTAACCCTACTGCGTATTTCAGTGGTCTTTTGTTTATGTCCACTGCTGTAAATACTTTCAGATCATGTGGAAGCTGCGCTGAGGATGCAGCTCGGCGGCGCCGCACCTGGCTGGCAAGCGTTAGGCCCTGACTTCAATTCCCGGTAGGGAGAACAAAACAAATCATGTGAAGCTAAAAAAAGATGACAAGAAAGAAGTCGGGGGACGATTATTAGACAAGAAGCAGGGAACACGAGGGAGGGCGGCTGTCACAGTGGATAACAGAGGGGACAGGGATGAGCAAAATATACTACACATAGTGAACCTCCCCCCAGAATGTGAAACTAGGAAGAGAAGCTGGGTGAGGAGGGGGTGAAAATCAAAATATTTTACATGTACGTATGAACCTGCCAAAATGAAACCCAGCAGTCTGTATAAACAATTTTTTTAAAAGAATGAAGAGGAAAAGATGTAAATCACTGATAGCATCAAACTCTTACCCTTCTCTTCCTCGCATTCATTTTTTGTTTTGACTCTTTGACAAAGGCACTGTAGGATGGGACCTCTCCAGCATCAACAGCTTGCTGGATGATGCTCCTTATCCTGGGCTCCTCTGCATACTCCGCACACAGCACAGACTCCATGATCTGATTCATGTCACCCTTGAAATCCAGATAGGCCTGTTTAATATCAGCCAGCTCTTCCTCAGAACCTTTGTACGTCTTTTCGAAAGCTTGGATGTCTTCTAGAGATATCTGATGATAAAGAACATTGCTTTAACTTCAAGAATTTCAAATAAAAAGTATACTCGCGAAACAAGATTTAGGTGTCGAAATGCTTCTCCCCCGATACAACGGTCGCTTGAACGGAAATTGTCACAAGGAACCAAATTTCCTCTGCCTAAGCTTTTCCAGAGCTCTCCCCAAGCCAACTGTTACCACTGCTAAACTGGAGACCACCTAAGAGAAATTTAAAAGAAGTTTCTAAGCGGGCAGGTAGATAAACATTCAGACCTTCGATTTAGATATGTAAAAGAATGCACAGCCGGAAGAAAAATGCACCCTTTCACTGCGACAATCACCCAGGAAGAAATGAAACACCCATTTCAGTTGGTGTGTTGTGTCATTTAAGGGCCATAATTAAATCTCCCAACTTCATTAACAGAATTCGAGGCGCGCGGCGCCCCGTAACCACACGCCTGCCGACGGACTGCCGGAAAACGTCAGAGGAAGCGCCAAAGCCCCCACCTTCTTGAAGAGCAACCTCCAGTACGCCCCCCAGTCCCGCTCCTGGCTGAGCGCGGCGGAGTCTTCGTCCACGGTTCCCTGCTCATCGTACACCGCTCTCTGCTCCTTGTCACTCAGCACGGCGTACACTCTCCCCAGGATCTGAGGGAAAACAGCATCCACCGTCACCTCGCACCCCCGAGAGCGCGCCGCGAGCAAGGACGGCTGGAAAGCGCCGGGCCGCGCAGTGCGCCCTGCGGCCAGGCGGGGAGGCGGAAGTGGCTTCCGAGGGCAAGGAGCGGACCTGGAAGCGGCGGGTGGCGTCCTCCTTGCCGCCCGCGTCCACTCGGTCGGGGTGCACCTGCAGGGACGCCTTGCGGTAGCCGCGTCGGATTTCGCCGTCCGAGGCCTCGCGCCGCACGCCCAGCACCCGGTAAAGGTCGGCGGTGCCGAACTCCTGCGCGCACAGCTCCAGCAGCCCCATGTTGCGGGGAACGACCTCCCGAACACAGCCGCTCACTGCTGCAGCGGCTCCAGCGTTGCCCGACTTTCTTTTCCCCGCTCAAAAAGCCCACGGCGCCTGCGTCACAGAAGGCGCGGGACCACGCGCGCAGCTACGTGTTACGGAGGCCGCGGAGGGGCGTGGCCAGGCGGCGGGCCCGGGAAACCTTGCTTAAGAGTTCATTGTGCACCCAGCGGCCCGTCTCAAGAGCTCCGAGAGTCCGCGATGTGCCCTCTCTCCCCAGTGGCCCTCGTCCCGTTACTCTATTTTTTTTTTTTTTTTGTCTTTTTGACACAAGGTCTCGCTATGCAGTTCAGGCTGGCCTTGAGCTCACTGTGTAGCCCAGGCTGGTCTCAAACTCACAAGGGTCCTCCTGCCTCTGCCTCCCGAGGGCTAGGATTACAGGTGTGCACCACCAGGCCCGGCTTTTTAAAATTTTATTTTATTCTTCCTTATTCTAGAAATATTACGCCTATCTTACCCTCAGTGTCCCAGCACTGAAACATCTATTGACACAGAATGTCCTGATACCATATTAGGTTACATTGATAAACGGAATTTTTTTTTAGTAGAAATTGGTGAAATAGCAGCATTCAGCAGTTGTACGTGGCTCAACCTACAGTTTATTAGACTTGGTTTTTAAAAAATGATCCTCAAAGCAGTACAGCTATAGGCTAGTAACTGCAACCTACAGGCTGGGGCTGCTGGGGTACTTTCCCTGAAACCCTGCAGGGGGAAAAGAACTGTCTACTGAACAAAAAGCACAAAACACCAGTCAGTCTTAGTTTAAAAAATACTTACCTACATTGAGCAATCAACCTCTCCTTCCTGCTCCCTTCACCTTACCTACGGACACAACATGACCCTAATAAAAACCTAAAGGTGCTGAAACAGATCTATAAAGTTCTACATGCTCTTGCTTGAGCGACATGGATTTGAGCTGACAGCAGGGTGGGCTGCTGAATCACTCACGACAGGGTGGGAAACTTGGGCCTGGAGATCTAAAACAAGACAAAGGCTGGAGAAAACGCTGGAAACTAAGAAGATAAGCTCCCACTGGACATACGGGTATACACACCTTAGACGAAGAATAATCCCGAATGCAAAGTGAATACCTCAGCTGGCAGAAATTCAATACATTCAATGATGCTCAAAATAATCCTTTTCATATCAGTTCCTCTTACTGGTCAAGACTGCAGAATCACGCTGTCCTCTGCCGTTAGGTTTCTGCAAAGCCTCAGACTCCTCAGGATATGCTAATATCATAAATTCCCAGAGCTGACAGGGTTTTCAAAGCCTTTCTTTCTCCAATCCAAGCTCAAAGCCATCAAAAGTTAGTTCCTCTCCATCTGTCCTGGTTTCAGTCTACTCAAAGTGGAGGTCAACCAGCAACAACCTTGGGAAGCCGCAGTGATCCCAGAATTTGAGACTAGTAATTGTTCTCAGAATACAGAACCGAGAGAATCAGTTGGAATATGGATAGACTTTAGAGCCCTCTCTACAAATTTCCTGTATCTTATTGTTATTTCAGAAATCTGTATTATACAAAGCGTGCAGTAAAACAATATAATTCATGTAAATGGTGTTGAATTGTGCAGTTCTGGTGAGACAGACATTGTCTGGCTTTGGCCCAACTGGTCATTTACATTACCAAACTCATGATATGTAGATAACATCCCACCACTGATAGGTTTGTACCTAAGGAGTACTGAGCTACATCTCCTTTTTTATTCTGAGAGGGGGTCTAAGTTACCCAGGCTGGTCTTGAATTTGCAATCCTCATGACTCTGCCTCCCAAATAGCTGGTATTACAGGCATGCATAATTACACCCAGCTACTACTAACTTTGTAAGACTTCTGAAACCCTTCCATCTTTATTTTTCCCCAACACAGATATTACATTGGAAAGGAGTTTCCAGGTAGCTATGCTGCTGCCTGAATCTTATACTGCTAGGCAAGTTTCTACCTTCCCAGCCACAGCTTTCTCATCTGTAAAATGGAGAGAATCCTCCCTACCTCAATACTTCATGATCCTCATAAATGGTCGTGCACATAAAGGGTGTGGAGATTTATGTAGGTGCTCTACAACATTAGTTTCCTTCGAACTTCTCATTCTTAAAAGATAGGCTATTATAGCCCCAAAGCAATTTTCACAATCAATTTGTCTTTGTAAAAGTGGTATTATGTGTCAAGCAAAGCAATATACACTTCCAATTACAAAAAGTGCTGGGGTGGTGGCATATGACTGTAGTCCCAGTTCTCTGGGAGGCTGCAGCAGGAAGATCCCACATTCCAGTCTAACCTGAGGAATTCAGTGAGAAACTGCCTCAAAATTTAAAAAGGGGCTGGGAATGTAGCTCAGTGCAAAGGCCCTAGGTCAATTCCTAGGACAGAAAAAAATAAATAAATAAGGTAACTTCTTGAACTTGTGGGATGACTATAAATAAGGAAACATTTAGATGGGTCAACAACACCTGGGAGGTGGGGGGCAAGAAAGTCCAGCCAAGCATGATGGTGCATGCCTATAATTCCAGCACTCTGCAGAGCTAAAAGCAGGGGCATGTTAGGTTTGAGCCCAGCCTGGGCAACTTGGTGAGACCCTGTCTCAAAATTAAAAATGGCTGGAACAAGGTGTAGTGGCGCATGCCTATAATCCCAACACTCAGGAGGCTGAGGCAGGAGGATCACCGGAAGTTCAAGGGCAACCTGGGTTACACAGTGAGTTCAGGGCCAGCCTGAACTACCTAGTGAGACCCAGTTTCAAAAAGCCAAAAAAAGGGCTGCCGATGCAGCTCAGTATAAAGACTCTGGGTTTGATCGCCAGTACCACCAAAAAAAAAAAAAAAAACACAAAGCACGAAAGTCTCAGAAGACAGCAGACTGTAATGTTGTCCAAGTCATCCAATCTTCCCCCAGCCACTGTTTTTCCCAAGACAAAGACCAAATAAGCTAATTAGTATGTAGCCCCAGCTCTTATGCTGGGACAAGAACAAATTTCTCTCTGGATCCCACTCAGGCCAGGCCTGAAGAGCATGGGTGACTCAGAAAACTCCATTTATTGTTCTTCAAACCTAACAAAATTAAGAGCTCTGCGTATAGAAGATCTTGACCTTGTAACCACTGCCACATTCACTGAAGTCAGCTCCCTTCCGTTTCTGTAGCCTCTGTGTTTGTTTTCTGAGAAGCTAAGAGGATTGCACGCGCCCGTTTTCTTCGAAGTCTCTCAGCATTTGTGATCATCATAGGATGCAGGGGGAAAAAGCCAGACAGACCTAAAAGCAACAGGATTTTCATTTATTGTCATACAGTTCAAGCCAGCCCTTCCCTGGCAACTCTGCCTCACAGAACTGAGGGCGGAGACCTCACCCGGGGCATGGAAGTAAAACGCTTTTCACTCGCACACTCCCGTCCTTCACTTCCCTCCAGCTTCCTCCCCTCGTTTACTGCACGGTCACAGTGAATGATCTCCACTCCTACCCTAATGCTGTTCTCTTTACTTAACAACAGGTGAGCGGATAGCCATTAGACACACACTGAAGCCATTTTTAGCAGGAAGCTCCCTGCCACTCAAGAAAGTCTCATACAGGAGTCCCTCTCCAGATCTGAAATGACAACCAGTTCACAACTTGAGCCCAACTCCAGTCCTAGCAGCCTGGAGGAAAGGAACGACATTCTTCACTGTCGTTATGCCGAAGCGGCCTTCAGAGTAACCCCCCCGGGTGCGGCAGGAGCTGTTACCCAGAAGCTTCTCCATAGGCTTGGAGAGGTGGGCCCCGCAGCCGATCCAGTGCCGGATCCTCTCCAGGTTCAGAGCAACGAGCTTTTCCCCGTGACAGTTGGGCAGCGGGTCGTAGGAGCCCAGCTGCTCCACGAAGCGGCCGTCCCTGGGGCACTTGTTGTGGGCAGCCACAATGCGGTAGAAGGGCCGGTTGGTGCAGCCGCCCAGGGCGAGGCGGATGGTGAGGTGGCCGCCACGGTAGGCCTTGCGCAGCAGGGCACCTGGGGAGAGAGAACTGGTGAGGACACGAAAACGAGGGCGCAAAACGGGCAAAACGTGAGGGCGGGGAACAAGTCGCATCTTCCGCTGGCGTGTTCTCACGTCCGACCTACTCGAGTCCATCCGGCCCGGTTCCCTCTGCCCTTCACCAGCCCCGCGGACAGACTCCCCTCCGCCGGCATCCACCCCGCACAGGCCTGTCGGCACTCGCCCTGTGACCCCAGAGCCTTAGCTGTCTCATCTGCAAAAGGCGATGAGGGTTTCAGCGAGGACTGTGGGAGGAAATGCTGGAAAGAGACCGGCTGCAAGCGAGCGCGGCGGAGGTTCGGGGCCTCCACGGCCCCGGACACCGCAACCCCTGCGACCGCCCGCAATTCTCAAGGGCCGGAGCTGACTCACTAAGCTGGACCATGGTGCAGCCGGCGTGCAGACCCGCGGATCGTCCTGCTGTCCCCACAGCCCTGGTTCACGGCGTCCGATCCATCGAAAAACACCACCAAAGGGCAATCCCCAGACTCAGACCTCGCCGGCTACGGAAGCCCAAAGGCTCAGTTCCGGAAGTAGATCCTCGAATCGCCCCGCCTCTTCCGCTTTTCGGCTCCATGCTTCCCGTCATTCAACACGGCTGTACCGCGTGCGCGTGCGTCATAGGGAAAAAGAAGCCTTGCCCTCCTGAGAGTGCCAGTGCGGTCCCTCCCTATGA
Source organism: Chinchilla lanigera (assembly GCF_000276665.1). Lineage (NCBI taxonomy): Eukaryota > Metazoa > Chordata > Mammalia > Rodentia > Chinchillidae > Chinchilla > Chinchilla lanigera. The sequence goes on along the minus strand of NW_004955437.1, from coordinate 18,481,521 downwards.
GTCCCTCTTGGAATGAAAAGGTTTGGGGGTGTCCTAAGTCCCCAGGAGGAGGGCTAGTCCGTCCGTGCTGCAAACGTTTTCTGAACGTGCGTTAGGACTGGGCGCAGGCGCTGTCCTCTGCCGTCGGGAAGCTCAGTCTGCGGGGAGCCGCCTACGGTGTCCAGAGAAGCCAAGGACGGGGAATGCCGTGCAGAGCGGGCAGGAAAGAGGCTGAAGCTTCCTCAGGAAGATTTCATAAAAGTAGAGGCAGGCCCGAGACTAGGAGGATTCAAAATGACTAGTTTGCCCTCTCAGTTAACTAATTTGCCTTTTTCCCTCGTCATTCTCCCACCACCGCAGAGGCAGGCATACCATAAAAAAACAAGGAGGGGAGACCCTTATTGCTGCTTTTGCTGCATTATGATCAAAAGTGCAGGGTCGGAGTATGATTTCTTGTCATCGCAAGCCCAAGAATACGGCCTCACTAGCAAGGAGTTTCGCATCCCTTACAGGGTAGTGGTGTCTTCACAGATGCCTTGTGGCTTGGATCCATGAAGATACCCCTGGTTGATTACAGGGAGTTAGTACCTCTCCCCTCAGAAGAGACCTCGTTCAGCCTCTGTTCACTGCTGGTTCTAAAAGGCCTGGCACAACTAATAGGCCCTTTGCTCTAATACAGTGAGCCCAGCATGGCAGTCTCTAGGACCACCTTTAAAAATGATGCCTTAAAGCCGGGCGTGGTGGTGCACGCCTGTAATAGCACTCCGGGAGGCAGAGGCAGACGGATCATTGAGAGTTCGAGGCCAGCCTGAACTGCATAGTGAGACCTTGTGTAAAAAAAAAAAGTGATGTCTTAATTCTCAAATTCCAATAAGTGAACCTGACCAAAGGCCTTAGCAAAGCAGATTTCCAGCAGTAACCCAATGAGCCTTCATCAGAAACCTAACTATTGACCCCACTAGACCTTAACTTTATTTACATCAAAAGTGGTATTTTGGTGGTTTGTTTTTTGAGACAGGATCTTGCTATAGTTCAGGCTAGCTTTGGACTCACAGCAGTCCTCCTGCCTCAGCCTCCAAGTGCTGGGGTTACAGGCATGCGCTACCACACTGAGCTAACTAGTAATATATTAGGTATACAATTACAATATATATAAATATATGTATTACACATAGCTCAGTGTACCTGTGTTAACTCTAGAACCACACTGACAAATTTTTCATTTCTTATTTATATTTTTATTGTGATCCCATTTACAGTTGGTCAACCAATAAAACTTCCAGTCAGAGCCAATGGAATATGTAAGTTTCTGTCGATGGTGAACATTCTTTGGTTTTCCAGCTCCAGGGTTCATGTAAAATTTTCACATGGAAAGCAGCTCAGGGTCCCACACAGAAAATTCTTCAGTTTAAGAATGTCAGAAAGATGGATCTCCAAATCCAACCATCTCCTGTACCATGTGGATCTCTGCAAGCAAAGCCTCATCCTTCAGTTTCAGCTACATAAAGAAGGAAAGGAAGAACACTGTCATATCTGATACACTGTGTACCTTTGAAGGCCTCCCATTTGTGCTGCCAACGCTAAAGAACACAGTTCCTCCGGACGGAATTGGCTTTTTGTGTGTGTGTGGGGACTGAACCCAGGGTTTCATGCACTGTAGGCAAGCCCTGTACCACCAAACCACATCTACAGCCTTTGGGAACTCCCTTTAAAAGATGGTCAAATAACTGTAGCATGATCTCCTTTCTGTTTTCCCCCTTTTGTTCTTTTTCTTGCCTGAAACACGGGTGTGGTGGCTGGAGCTGCCACTGGCTGTCTGAAACTCTGAGGGGTAGGAACTCCATCATACAGTTGGCGGAGCAAAAGAGGGGACTGAGTCACTAATGACATTACTGACCTGTAGTGCCAGCCCTGGACTTCATCATATTAGAAAAAACTAATTTTGTATACTGCTGTCTTTCAATCCAAATTACTTGCAATTTGTAACTAACAAACTAGGGGTTGTTCATAAGCCAAATCCAGCATGCTACCTATTTTATGTAAATAAAAATTTTAGCAGAACATAGCCATTCATTCATGTAATATCTATGGTTGCTTTTGCATTTACAAGGGCAAAATTCAATAGCTACAACAGAGATTGGCCTCTGTACCCTAAAATATTTCCTATTGTGCATTTTATAGACAAAAAGTTGCCAACCCGTGGGGGCTAGACCAACCCCTGCATTTGACACATGAGGAAAATGAAGCCCAGAGAAGTTAATGGCAAGACCAGAACCGTAATTCAGGCTGTCTACCCTTGCCTTAAACTACAGAAAAATCACCCACAGCAATATGGAGGTTGTTATTAAAAACCCAGCAACTCCATGACAATGGTAAAATGATGGGTAAAGCCTCTTGAAAAAGATTCACATCTTAAAGTGTTCTGAAGTCCTGAGTTAAGCCAGCACCTTCTTCCCAGGGTCCTGCCCTCAGCAGTGCAGGCAAGTGGCAGAGGCACCCGTTTCTTACCTTTACCGTGTATTTGTAGGCCTGCTCAGCTTCCAGTTGCCGTCCAGCCTGGAAAACAATACAGCAGCTGGTGGTGAATGCATGTGAAGCATCACGGCAGAGAAGTACCTCACGTCAAATGTTTCTGCCTGCCACAGGCGACAGCAGCTGCCCAGTTCAGAATCTCTCAATTCACAAGGGAAACAGGAAAATGGAAAGTAACAAGGAAAAAGCTGGTATTTTCAAAACTCCTTGATTTTGGAAATTTTATTTTTTTGTTTTTTTTTTTGGTTTTTTGTTTTGTTTTTTTCCGGTACTGGGAATCGAGCTCACAACCTTGCGCTTGCCAGGCAGGCGCTGTGCCACTGAGCTAAATCCCCAGCCCCCAATTTTGGAAAATTTAAAGACATTTGGCTTCTCTCTTTTTTTCTGAAGGCACCATAAATCATTTTAGGATTGAAGCCACTTTGTTAATAATTGCACATTGCAGTGCTTATATGTGACTTACACTGTTTGCACTGTGCTGTTTTAAATGATTTACCTATATTCACTCTTAATCCTTATGACCTAGGTCACGTGGTGGTGAACCTATGGGACATGTGTTCTGGCGGGCTGTCTGTACCATGGAAAGTTCTAAAAGGTTCACCATTGCTTACCTAGGAGATAATTACTTTTGTTTTCATTCTAGGTTAACAGCAAGAGAAGTCTAAGGCCCAGAGAGATTAAATAACTGACCAGGGTTATTAAACTAGTAAGCAGAAGATCCAGGTTTTAAAACAGCGAATTCTGCCTCCAGAGTCCACAGTTTTACTTACTAGACTTTATCCATCTGCACGCACTAAAAAAGTATCAGAATTACTTCCGTGCAGATCTGGATACGTGATGAGACCACTGACTACTCTGCGCATTGATATTCTTTGCATGAGGCACTCTGTGAGTGAAGTGAGATTATGTGAATTTGCTATTATATTTCACAAGTTTGTACATAGCAAGTTAAGCTCTACATTCACTTAGGAAAAATTAAATAAATATACAAGACCTTAGAATAATTCTCACTGAAAGGGAACTTAAAACATATAGGCCAATTTCCTAAAGTTCACATGACATTTTTACTAGTTCATAAAGCTTTCATATCCCAAGACCTTACTTCCTTACCTACATTTTGAACTATTACCACTAGAAGTTCACTAACTTGCTGGGGCATTTTCAAGCATGCCTTCTCTTCTTACTGCTGTTACCTCTGACTCTCTCCTGCCATAGGAAGGTAGAGGCCACCTGGTGTAGGCCAAATAATAATTTTTTGCTGTTATGAACATTACTCAGTAAAGAGCCTTTCACATATCTTTATTTTCTTAGGAGTGTGTCTGGATATGGAATTTGCCAAATTGAATATATGAATGTGATCAAATAATGATGCATTGGATTTAATGTATAATATGGATTTATGTCTACTAGCAACAAAAAGAACCCTTCTCAATGATAGCAATACCATATTTTAATTCTTCCAGTATGATGGATGTGAGTTTTTGCCACATTACTTTACGATGCATTTTCATTTTTCTCAGGCTGAGCTTCGCTTCACACATACACTGATTTTTATAATCTCTACTTCGGCAAACTGCATATTCCTACCTTCCGCCCATATTTAGTCAGACTGCCTATGGTTCTTTTCTTTTTGTAGGAGTTATTTATATAACCTGAATATATCCTATTTTAGTATTCTCATTATACCTGAGCTTCCAGTGTTAAAGTAGTTAGTTTATTGTTATTTCAAAGGCTTATGCTTTTACAATCCTAAGAAAACCTCCCTAACCCAAAGGCATAGAGGTACTCTCTACATTTCTTCTAAATGCCAAGATTTTGCTTTTAAAATTTGGGTCTTTAGGCCAGGCGTGGTGGCCCATGCCTGTAATCCCAGCACTCAGGAGGCTGAGGCAGGAGGATCATTGCTAGTTCAAGACCAGCCGAGGCTACAAAGTGAGCTCAAGGCCAGCC
>NW_004955437.1:18434346-18475855 GCF_000276665.1 Chinchilla lanigera | reverse complement strand
ACTTTTCTCCACAATTCTGGTCACAAGCCAAATTGGATGAGAAACAAATCATATTTCCCCATAAGGCCAACACGGACCCTAACCACTGAATTTGATGTGGTCCTTGTCCATTTCGGTTTTCCACCAGAATCGTGGAAAGCATCAAGTTCGTGAACAGAGGTACCACCAAATGGCATAATTACAGAGTAAAGAAAAATTATAAACAATGGTTTTCTTTCTTTTGCTATATATTCATTTATACACATATATGTATGCATATAGAAAAATATATTTACATATGTATGTACTGTATATGTGTGTGCATATACTTTTAACTTTTCCTGAACATTTGAAAATAAATTGCAAACATAAATTTCATATTTCAGGGTTTCTTCTAAAATCAAAGATACTCTCTTATATAGGCACAGTACAATTATCAAAATGAGATTAACATACATTATCTAATCTATACACTTTTTTCAGATCTTTCCAATTATCCCAATAATGCCTTTTGTAGAAAAATAAAATCCAGAATCATGCATTACATTTACTCATATCTTGATTTTCTTTTAATCTAGAAGTTTCTGAGTCTTTGTGTTTTATGCCACTGGCATCTGTAAATGAGTGCAGCACAGTTATTTTGTAAAACACTCCTCAGTTTGTGCTGTCCCATGCTTCCTCATGACCATATCAGGTTATGAATACCACCAAAATGATGTGTTCTCCGCCCTCTGGATCAAGAAGCATGCACTCTTTATGTCAGTACTGCTGGTAATAATTGATCATCCGTTTAGATAACAACTTTCCAGGTTTCTCCATTATATTACTCTTCCCTGTCTTGTAAAATGTATCTGTGGGTACCCCGAGACTGTGAATATCTTCTTAGTCCTTAAACTTTCACCCACAGGTGTTGCATACAATGATAAATGTTCACTGATTCGACTACCATTATGGTTTCCAAACTGTATTTTCTAACTCCACCATTCTTTATACGTTTATTAGTTGGCCTTCTGTGAGCTTTCTGACGTATCACTGTAGAATTCAGTTTCTTGTACTTCATAGGAGGGTCCCTATTTCCTTGTGGCTCTCAGCCGGGCTACTGTTAGCGACTAGAGGGCACTTGTATTCCTGATATATCCTTCTCCATCTTCAACCCGCCTGTTATGGGTTGTGTCTAGATGTCCCCCAAAGCCTCATGTAGTGGTCGGGTTTTTTCAGAGGTGGCTGGATCCACAGTGTGACACTGGAACTGAGTCATGGTGTGGTGCTAGATCAAGGGCACTAGGATTAAGGGTGTCAGTGCTGCCCGCCCCGAGTAGCGGGGATAAGGGATGGGAAGAGCTGTGGTCGTCCCTTGTTGCTTTGCTACCTTCTGCCCATTATGAACTGTTTCTCCTCTTTAATTCCTGTCTGCCACGCTACCCTGCCTTGGAGCCAGCCAGGACTGGACTGAAACCTCTACAAACTGAGCTAACTAAACCTTTCCTCCCTTGAGGGTGCTGGAGATTTTGTCTCAGCAAGGAGAGAAAAGTAACTAAGACACCACCTATGGGGAGTTGAGTGAATTCTTTCTCACCCTCTGCCAGAAAAAAACTCTGCTTTCAGAAGGTATGTTCAATTGTGTCAGATAATCTCTGTATCTTTAGGTTAACTAATTTGGGACTTTAATTACATCTGCAAAACTCTTTCACAGCAGTACCTAGCTTCGTGTTTGATGCTACAGTGCCGGGGGAGGGGCAACGTCTTTAGAATTCTACTTAGCACAACATCTTGTATTTGAAAGCATCACATAATTTCTCCTGTCATCAATGAATTAATTATAAGCATGTTTTTAAATTTTGAAAGTATGTATGTTTTTGGCCTATACTTTAGTTGTTGATTTATAATTTTACTACAGTGTGATCTGTGTGTATTTGTTGTACCTCTTTGTGGTCTAGCATATGTTCTGCTTTTGTCAAGTCCTTTTTCTGCATTTCTTTGATGACGATATGGTGTGCGTGTGTGTGTGTATGTGTGTGTGTGTGTATGTGTGTATGTGTGGTAACAGGAATTGAACTCATGACCTCACACTTGCCAGGCAGTCGCTATGCCACTGAGCTATATCTCCGGCCCAAAGTTCTGCTTTTATGAGTGATTCATTTGTGCTTGAAATGTGTCCACTAATTGTTAAGAGCAGAGTTATGTATTGGTGTTTGATCTCATTCCAGTTAACTGTGAGAGAGACAGATCCTTTTTTTTTTTTTCCTATTAGATCTGCCACTTTCTGAGAGAAGTACATAAAAATCTTTCCTTTTTATCCTTTTAGCTTATCCTTTATCCTTACAGAATCTGAGGCCTTGGTAAGGTTAAGTGACTTGCCCTGTATCCCACAGCTAGTTGGGTCAGAGCTGGGGTAAGAACCTAGATTTGTTTTTGAGACAGCATCTTGCTTTGCCATTCAGGCTGGCCTCAAACTCACTATGTAGCCCAGTGTGGCCTCAAACTCACATGAATCCTCCTGCCTCAGCCTCCCAAGTGCAGAACCAGGTATTTTTTATGTTGATACTTGGAATAGTTACTCCCTAAAGAAAATCCAGTAACCCAATTAATGTTTTGTTTTGTTTTGTTTTGTTTTGTTTTGTTTTGTTTTGTTTTGCTTTGCTTTGTTGAGATAGGATCCCCCTGTGTAGTTCAGGCTGGCCTCCAACTATGGCGATCCTCCTGCCTCAGCATCTCCAGTGCTGGGATTTACAGGTGTGTGCCACCATGCTCAGCTCCACTAACTTTTATTTTTTCATTAATTTTGTTCATTTATTTTGTTCATTATTTTGCTCTTTTAATTATAACACTCCCTGTCAATTTGGTGTCATACTGACCAATGGATAACTAAGGGTAGCTCTCATGGCTCCCAGTTGATCTTAGTGTGAAATGCAACTTATTTAAGTCTAATCAAAGGAGATTTATCTTTTAATAGGTAAAGCATCTATCAGGAATTCCCAGGTGGGGCTGGGGATTTAGCTCAGCGGCAAAAGTGCCTGCCTGGCAAGCGCAAGGTCGTGAGTTCAGTTCCCGGTACCGGGGAAAAACCAAAAAAAAAAAAAAAAAAAGGAATTCCCAGGGGCCAGGGATACAGCTCAGCAGCACAAGCACCTGACTGGCAAGTGCACGGTCCTGAGTTCGATTTCTGGTACCAAAATAATAATAATGAATGAATGAATAAATAAATAAATGAAAAGGAATTCCCCTAGTACCTCCTACACAATTCCTCATCTGAATCAAGGACAAATACCTACAATAAGCAGTTCAACAGGAAGAAAGACTCACAGAATATCTCTGCTGATCTTTGATCTAGTTTATGTTCTCATACAACACTGCTCCCGCCTTGTAAATTTTTTCTTTTTCTTTCTTTTTTTTTGTTATTTATCTTTTGAGATAGGGTCTTGCCATGTAGTCCAGACTGAACCATATAGCGAACCATATAGCGAAGTAGCCCATGTCTGGCCTCAAACTTATGATCTTCTGTTTCAGCCTCCCAGTACTTAGATCGCTCCATTTTTAGAACTTTCTTTCTAGAAAATACATTTTAATGTAATTTTTAGCCGGGCATGGTGGTGCACACCTATAATCCCAGCACTCAGGAGGCTGAGACAGGGGGATTGTTGCAAATATGAGACCAGCCTGGGCTACAAAGTGAGCGCAAGGCCAGCCTAAACTGCATAGTGAGACCCTGTCTCAAAAAACAAACAAACAAAAAAAAAAACCCAAACAAACAAACAAACAAAATGATAGATAGATAGATAGATAGATAGATAGATATAGATATCTCCATATTCCAAGTAGAAGATGCCCAGATTTGGCCTCTTCTTTGTCGTAAGTATAATGATCAAACACAGAGCTCATCAAACTGCAACTATCATGTGTTAACAGCCACCTGTCTCTTGCTTACTTGGTCCCTAGCCTCTCGTCCCTGACAGGGCGTGGTGTAAAGACAGTAACTGTACTCACTTTCAGGCAGACCAGAGCCAAATACGCCCATACTTCCGCATTGTAGTTGTTTAGTGCATTGGCTTCAGAGAGAGCATCCTCAGCCTCCGTGAGCTCATCCAGCTGGAGAGACAAGGCAGCAAATGAGCGAGGTGAAGTGGTTTTCACCTCAGCCAGGTGGAGTCAACTTAGCTGAAACCACTATGCCCAAGTAAAGCTTGAAACCCGCTATGCCAAGCTTAAACCCATGCCACTACTTCCATGACGTATATTGTCAGCACCTTCTATTTTTAGCATCAGAATGTTATTCCAGCAAGATTTTCCTTGGTGATACAGTATATGAACCAGATTGGAAGTAGAACTGTTCTGATTAAAAAGCTAGTTAGGGGAACCTGGAGCCCTGCCTGGTGGGCTATTTATGCCTTTTCTCCCTCTCTGTTCCTCTACAGCAGTCCCATCAGGGCCTCTGGACCGTGGAGCTTCAGGTGCCAGGGCTGGAAATCCACAAGAGCTCACTATCATCATGTACTGACTTCCCCACACACAGTGGCTGTCAGGTACATTTTCAGTTTTTTCCTTACCTTGTGCATCTCTTTCTTTTGGCTAAAATCTACTTGACCTGTCAAAATACTTGACCTGTCAAAATACTACTTGACCTGTCAAAATACCCCCAATATCTGTCATTAAGTGAGCAATCGATGCTGCGTCCAGGTCTCTAGAGTGCTGCCTGAGCTCTGCGCACAGGAGGTCACTGCTACTTCCCACCACCATGAGTTCGCTTTGTAAACCTCCCACGGCCACCTAAGGAAAAAGAAGGCTTTCTACAGGACAAGCTCAGAGAAGACCCACCACTACAGTGCAGCGCCACGCCTGCCTCAGTTTGGTTTTAACGGAGAGATTCCTTATCTCCTATATCATCTTACAGATAACATGACAAGAGTGTCTAAACCAAGTAACATTAATTTTTAAAAATGTATCTTCCTGGTTCTGGTTTTTGTAGGATTTGATTCATTTGTTTTTGTTTGGAGACAGGGTCTTGCTATACTCCAGACTAGCTCTGAACTCACTACATAGCGCAGGCTGGCTGAGAATCTATGGTGAGCCTCCCGCTTCAGTTTCCTGAGTGCTGGGAATACAGGTTTGCACCACCATGCCAGGCTAAGGATTTTCAAAGGATATTCTGTTTTCCTAGTTAGATTGATCTTCAGGTCAAGAACAGCTTTGAGGACCACCTTTTCACGAGTGTAGACTACCCCAGTTGCCGTCCCACTGTCGTCACAAACTCCCAGTGTGCTTGGAAAATCAAGGAATCGAGGTCATTTGTGCGCAGAAGCCCAGCCTCAAGTCTTCATTCACTTACCCGGTAACAGGCAATTCCCAGTCCCAGCCAGGTAAGACAGGAAGGAGATCTCTTACAGGCCTGCAGGTAGGTTTTCTTTGCCTTTTCATACTATAAAAAGAAAGAACTACTGTTCTAGAAGCTTCGAACACTGTGTTTCACTTGATAGTTTCAATTCAGAACAATTTAAGTTAAGAGACCCCTTGGATTGCATTTTACATCTAGTTCAAGGGAGATATTACAAGATTGGGGCGAGGAGGCGGACAAACCAAATGAAAGGGAAGACTTCATCTGGAAGCAGTTCCAAAGACACATACGGTCTCTGTAAGTCTTGAGGCAAGGGATTACACTAAAAGTTCCGGCAACCACCGTGCCCTTTCACTTCAAAGTGAAATGACAGACACTGAATGTCTGGTATTCTTGACAGAGCCTCATCATTCTGAGAGTCTGTTCCCTTATCATACATGGTCTTAGAGGCTGCTCAGCTATTGAGGGGCTGAAGCAGAAGGCAGGTCAGAGGGCACTGTGTGCTGGGGTTGGCCTCAGATCTATTAAATACAGCTGTGTTGAGAACGAAGTTTGGAGAAGTCCTTTTTTTGGCAGGGGGAGAAGTCTTTTTGAAGCTCATGATACTCTCTGCTAGTTAAGATGAGAATGTTTTTAGTACTGCAAATAGAATAGGTTTCACTGCTGCTAATAAAAATTAATCTTAGCTGGGCATGGTGGTGCATGCCTGTCGTCCCAGCACTCAGGAGGCTGAGGCAGGAGGATCTTTGCAAGTTCAAGACCAGCCTGGGCTACAAAGTGAACTCAAGGCCAGCCTGAACTTGCATAGGGAGACCCTGTCTCAAAAAGACAAAATAAAATAAAATAAAAAATAAAAAATTAATCTTAGCTAAAATAACACTTATTGAGTCTTAATAACTTTTCAGTAGTGTAATGATTAAAACCATGAACTCTGGATTTAGACCACTGGGTCTGCATCCAGCTTCCACTAATCCCTGGTTATCTGACATCAGGCAAGTCATTCTACTTCGGATGTAAACACGTCATTACCCTATTACTATTTTTGGTATGGACATAAATGCTTGACTATCATCAGGCCCCAGGCCAGGGCCCGATTTCCGTGGTTACTGGCTGCCTTCTCTTCCTCACCTCTTTCTCTTCCAGATAGATAAGCCCAAGGCGCAGGAAGATGAAGTGCATCTCAGAAGCATCCACTACAAAACTAACGGTTCGCTCATAGCATGCTTTGGCCTCAGTGTGATTTCCACTCAGAAAACAGAGATGGCCCTTCAGGCCCCAGACATTAGGATTCTGAGAAAACACAAAACACAGTACATGGTTTAACATCACATTTAGATCAGTAAGTTTCCTTTTTCTAAGAGCACTCAGAAAGAGGGTCATCCAATTGCACTGGGGCTATTTTTCTAGGTGTGCCTTCTTTTTTTTTTTTTTTAAGCCAGGGTTTCGCTATACAGTTCAGTCTGGCCTTGAACTCCTGTAACTTTGTAGCCCAGGCTGGCCTTGCACTCATAGTGCTCCTCCTGCCTCAGCCTCCGGAGTGCTAGGATTACAGGCAGGCACCAGCACGCCTTGGCTCTCACTTCTTTCTTGCATTCTTCAAAGCCATTTTGTCTTTGAGGTGACTATCAAGAAAAACACTCACATATAACCAGGACAGTACTCACAAGGAGAAAAGAAAAGCTTAGAAAACTTGAAATAGATGAATACTATCTGCTAAAGAGGTGTCCTTATCCTTTCCTGTGCCTTTTGCAGAACTCATGATAACTTAAGAAAAACAAATGAAGGGCACAGTTAGATGACCTAACTGATGTCCCACACTCCTGGTTACCAGAAATTGACCTGCAACAGAGCACCAAGATTTTTTTACTGTTTTTGAGATGGGGGTCTCATTATGTTGCCCAGGTTGGCCTCAAACTCCTGGGCTCAGTTGATCTTCCTGCCTCAGCCTCCCAAGTAGCTGGGACTAGAGCCGCATGCCTGCGTCCAGATGGCACCACTACTTTTAGTACAGCCTACTCTTCCCCTTCCTCCGCTCACGAGGCTCTAGTGAGAGCCGTTACCAGGTAATCCATCTGGGCTGCTTGTTGAAGGTACTCCTCCGCCTTGGCAAAGTCCTTCTTGAGAAGGTGAGTCTGGGCCAGAACCAGGAAATACTCACAGCTGGGTCCTCCATGAGGGCACAACAGCTCGTGTGCAAGCACTCTGTCCACATACTGCGAGGAAAGAGAGCATAAGGAGCATGTAAATGCCGGCACTGCGCTCGCCCCGTAGCTTTCATGGTTGAAGATTCTAACAAATAACAAGAAGTATCTTACAGAACGAAAGTACTGCCCTCAACTTCAAAGGGCTGCGGTAAGCTACATTCAGTGCTTCCTGTCCTGTCACCAGCTACGCACTTGTTACCCAGCGGGAACACTCCCGCGTGAACAACATGCGACACGAGTCTAGTCTTGCTGGCCATCCCGCTCGGTGGATCTTAGGTTGTATTTATTAGGCCTTGGACGAAGGCACTTCATCAACTACCCCATTTCGTACCCCACTTGCACGTGAACATTGCAGACTGCTGTCACTGTGAAAATTCGAGGCTCAGAATCTTAGAAACATAAGCACGTGTTCTGCCATACCTCCAAACATTTCTGTTTACCAGTTTTGTGTTGGGGGATAGTCTTTGCTTTGTACACTTTAGAAGGCCTGTAACTGAGACACAGTCAGATGTACTTTCCAGGCAGAGGGCCTTTTATTCTCAGTCTGTTCCCATCTCAGCGTACGATGCAGAAACCTTAGGACAACACTGGGGGCGGGGACTGCAGCTGTTCTCTCCGCTGCCTTCGGGCTCTCGGACCTGGCGGATGAAGACTTACCCGCCTGTTCCTATTGGGAAGGTCAGCGTGCTAAGGGTCCTGCTTAATGTGGCCCAGTCCCACCCAGGTCCTCCTCCTTGTACTTTTTTGAGCCTGGCCACCCGCAAGGGGGACTTGTGCTCTGCAGGGTCTGGGCCAACTCCCTTGTCTCCTGGACTCTGCTGTGACTCCCGTGTGCTCCGGGATATGCGTCTTGTTTCCCACACAGCAGACCCCAAAGGATGTGCTTCTTCTCTGGGAGGAGGCTACAGTTTCCCAGCTGCTCCACTGTGACTATGTGGGTAAGTCAGATGTGGGACCAGTGACATTCTCTAGCCCAGTGTTTTCCCCCATTTCAGTACTGAGGACTGAAGCCAGGGCCTTTGCACTGAGCTATATCCCCAGCCTTTTCAATTTTTGTTTTGAGATAGGGTCTTCTTACTAGGTGGCTAAGTTGCCCAAGTTGGCCGTGACTTTCGATCCTCTTGACTCAGCCTCCCAGAGTGCTAGGGTTACAGGCTCATGCCACCAAGCTTGGCTACAACAATTTTACCGATAAAATTAATTAATTTAAGTCCCCCACCCCATGAAGTACTATGCATCTATTTTAAATTGGTCATACCTGAAAGGGAAGGAGGATATGATTGGGCTTATGAGCCCTCAACACTCATATAAGTTCCCATAAGAAAGTGGTATCAGGCTACATGTGACTGAAGAGTCTGACTTTGCTCTGTGGGTATTCTACAGGGAGAAGCCTTGCAGTGATATCTGTTCACACTGTCTGCAGAGCGATTCGTATTTGGATATTCTGTCTAGGTTTAAGGTGTCCTCTTTAAGGTATATGCGAAGCACTGCATCTCAGTGAAAAGGGCATGCTTGGCATGCCCTCGGTTCAATCTCCAGCATTAAAAAAGTATATTTGACTTTTATGTCACAGATGTTCGAGTTTGCAGAGATACCAGTATAGACAGAATAAGTAGTTCACTAAAGTATTTCCATTTACTGTGGTTTTTTTTCCAAATATTCTGACCTGCACAGCATTGACTTTCATCAAGAAGCGTATGGTCTCCATGAAGATGCTGGTAGCAGTTGGGGTGACGACAGAATGAGGGGTGGGATGTAAGAAAGGTGGTAGCTCTTGACATTTTGATGCTTCTGAAAATGTTATATTAAAAGGGTAGAAGATCAGATGTAAAAGAAAAAATGTCAGAAGCTCAGACACACTAATGTAGCCAGCAGAGTATTCTGATATACAATATGAGAAGGATCATAATATGGAAAGCAACAGGAGGTCTCCAGCAATGCTTCCTCAAAAGAACTCCAAAGTTCTTAAGATAAATCTATTGGTAGATCCAAAGACAAGTCCCAACCAAATGGAAAGCTTCTAAAAGTATTCAGATCCCCTTGACTGTGAAACACAATTGGTTGATATTCCTAAAATGAAGACTCATTAAAAGGGCATAGGTGGGGGCTGGGGCTTTAGCTCAGTGGCAAAAGCACCTGCCTGGCAAGCGCAAGGTAGTGAGTTTGGTTCCCGGTACTGGAGAAAAACCAAAAAAAAAAAAAAACCAAAAAAAAAAAAAAGCCTGCCTGGGAAGGGCAAGGTAGTGAGTTTGGTTCCCGGTACTGGAGAAAAACCAAAAAAAAAAAAAAAAAAAAAAGGCATAGGTGTTTTGCTGGGTACTTCTATGAGTTAAACATAAAATCCTTGCTTATTGAAAGAGATATGGGGCCGGGGATATAGCACAGCAGCACAAGTGACTGCCTGGCAAGCACAAGGTCCTGAGTTCGATTCCCGGTACAAAAAAAAACGAAAGAGATACATGACTGAGTTTGGTATTTTAGAGACTAATTGGAAAGAATGTAGTCAATATGAATTCAAACAAGTTAGGATTTCCACTTTTATAGTCATGGGTTTTATCCTTGTCTAGTTTGTTTATTCCCCTCTTTCAAGTGGGAATCTTGATATCCAGTTACCTTTTTTGGATGATAGCTCCTTGAAAACCATGCTGGATAGTTTGGGCCCAATACTTGGATCTTGATACTGTAACAGTAGGGGTTCTTGTGACTCAGACTGAAGTTTGGGAGAATCTTCAAGAACTTCATCTACAGTGGAAAACACAGCTACAGATCCTAAACAGATTAAATTTTGGTAAGGAAAAATCTTCCTTCCTTGGGTATTAAAATTTGCAAAGCATAAGAAACCTATTCCCCAAATACTGCATGAAGGACAGACTTGTTTGATAGCCTCAAGAAACATTTAGAGGGCCGGGCATGGTGGCGCACACCTATAATCCCAGCACTCGGGAGGCTGAGGCAGGAGGATCGTTGCAAGTTCCAGGCCAGCCTGGGCTACAAAGTGAGCTCAAGGCCAGCCTGAAATGCATAGCAAGATCCTGTCTCAAAAAGACAAAAAAAAAAAAAAAAAAAAAAACCATTTAGACTCCCCCCAAAATAAAAGACCCAATCAAAAAATGGGCAACTGAAATGAACAGACACTTCTCAGAAGAAGAAACACAAATGGCTAATAAATATATGAAAATATATTCAACATCTCTGGCCATTAGAGAAATGCAAATTAAAACAACACTGAGATTCCATCTTACTCTGGAAAGAATGAACATCATTAAGAAATCAAATAATAACAAATACTGGCAAGGCTGTGGGGAAAAATAACACTTCTACATTGCTGGTAGGGATGTAAACTAGTAAACCCATTACAAAAGTCAATATGGAGATCCCTCCAAAAACTACAACTAGAAATTCCATTTGACCCAGCTATTCCCCTTCTAGGTATCTTCCCAAAACAGTTAAAGACATCATATTGCAGTGATACATGTTTATTTATCATGTTTATAGCAGCATAATTCATAATAGCTAATTTTGGGAGCAACATGTATGTCCATCAACAGATGAATGGATAAAAAAATGTGGTATTTATACATATTTACACATGTACTACTCTGCCATAAAGGATAAACTTGAGTTATTTGTGAGACCAACTACAATTTTAGTTACTGCTGCTTTATTTTTCCCTTTGGCCTAAATGTATTTTTTTATTAGTACATATCTGTAGTACACAATGATTACAGTATGGGGAGTTGGTACATGTACATAACACATGTTAATTGTTTGAGACCATAATGTTAAGCGAAGTAAGTCAGACACACAAGTTTAAATATCACATGCTTCTCTTATAGGGGAAAGCCAATATGTACATAAAATACAAAATAAAAGAAAAACAACACAGAAAAGAAGAGAAAAAAGTTACTGTAATCCAGCATGACCAAGATATAAAAAACGTACCTTGATTCAGTATAATTGTTTTTGGTCTGTCAGTATTGCTGTATATCTTGTGTTTATGATAATTAACTTGAAAAAGACTTAAATAAATAAATTTGACCCTGGCCAAAAAAAATGTTATGTACATGTACCAACTCCCCACAATCATTATGTATTGCAAACATGTACTAATAAAGACAAAAACTAAAAAAGAAAATGTATTTATATACAATGGAGTACTACGCTGCCATAAAGGATAAACGAGTCATTTATAGGGAAATAGACGCACCTTGGGACAATAATGTTAAGTGAAATAAATTAAATGCACAAACTTAAGTATCTCATGATTTCTCTCATATGAAAAACCCAAGTATAAATAAAGAGCAAAATAAAAGATAGATAATAGGAAATAGGGAGACAGATGTTTTGCAAATTGGAAGGGGACCAAGACATAGGGGAGGGGGAAGG
The DNA here is from genome assembly GCF_000276665.1 of Chinchilla lanigera. Taxonomy (NCBI): domain Eukaryota; kingdom Metazoa; phylum Chordata; class Mammalia; order Rodentia; family Chinchillidae; genus Chinchilla; species Chinchilla lanigera. The sequence goes on along the minus strand of NW_004955437.1, from coordinate 18,463,957 downwards.
GGAGCGGGAAGGGAATTAAAAGAATAGTTAAGATGCGTTATGTACATGTACCAGCTCCCCACACTGTGATCACTGTGTACTATAAACATGTACTAATAAAAAATAAATTCAGGCTAAAGGGGAACATAAAGCAGCAATAACTAAAACTATAGCTAAATAAGATAATACTGTGTTAAGGATGGAATCTATAAACAATTATAAATTAAACAGAGTCTCACTGGGAAAAATGTTAAAACTTTAATAACATAGATGATGATCTGAGAAAAATGGAGAAACTTTCCACAAGCTTAAATTGGATGACTTAATAATATAAAATTGTTAATTATCTCTAAACCTATAATTTCACTACAGTCCAAATAAAAAATTCAGCTATATTTTAACAGACCGTTGATAAATGCTCTATAAAATCTTCACAGATGAATAAAGGCCCATGAATAGCTAAGAAAGTTATAAAAAAGCAATTAGGTGGGGAACCAGGTATTAAGGCACACTATAAAACAAAAACATATTCATATAAGATAATTACAGTAGAATGAAGAGTTCAGAGTTTAAGTTTTATACCTTCAATCAAAGAGGAAATAATGGTTGTTCAGTAGATAATGTTGAAAAAATTAGCTCTGGAGAGAAATCAAACTGAACATCAGCCTAGTATCATGTTCAAAAATAGAGTCCCAGGCTGGGGACATAGCTCAGTGGCACAGCACCTGCCTGGCAAGCATGAGGTCACGAGTTCAATTCCCGGTACAAAAAAAAAAAAAAAAAAAAAAAAACAGAGTCCCTATACACTAAAGAGCTAAATGTGAAACTATCATAGTTACTTGAAGAGAAAAGAATTCCTAAAACAAAACCTCAGAGGTACAAAACTATAAAAAATATAAAATTAAACAACACAATCTGCTAACTAGACCTAACTGACATCTATAAAACATTTTACTCAACAAGAGCAGAATACATCTCCAAGTGTACAGAGAATGTTTACTAAAATAGACCATATGCAGGGCCATAAAACAAGTTTTTTTCTTTTTTGGTTTTTCTCCAGTACCAGGAACCGAACTCAGGACCTTGCGCTTGCCAGGCAGGCGCTTTTGCCACTGAGCTAAATCCCCAGCCCTAAGTTTTAATAATTTTAAAATAATTCAAACTATACAAAGTATATTTTCTAACCACAATGACATTAAATTAGAAGCCTAAAACAAAGCTATCTGGGGGAAAAAAACCAAATATTTAGAAAATTTAAATCACCTGGCTAAGTAATCCACGGTCCTAACCATTCAACCCCTAGGTATTTACTCAAAAGAAGTGAAAGCATATGTCCATATACAGACTTGCAGCCTGATGTCCAGGGTGGCTTTATTTCAATAATCCCAAGAAATAAATAACCCAAATATCTATCAACAGATGAACAAATTATATCTATTCAAGTATTTGCAGCATAACAATAAAAAGGATCAATGATATAAGCAACGGCACAGGTGAATATGCTCGATGAAAACAGTCAAGCCAAAACAAGAGTATATGCTGTATAATTCTACTAGAAATTCTAAAAAATACTAGAAAAGGCAAATTCATCTTTAGTGACAGATTTGTGGTCATCTGGAAAAGGGAACAAGAGAAAGACAGAACTGGGCACAAGGAAGTATCTGTTACCTTAACTGTGGTGACATTTTCATGGGTGGGTCCATGTGCCAAAATGTATTAAGTACTGAAGTAGGTGCAGTTATGAAATGTGAGTTACACCTCACGCTTTAAAAATGCGTGTACACAAAATAGTAATGCACCCCTGAAGAAGCACACAAACCTAAGTGCACACATCACGAACGTGGGAACCAGTGATTTCCGAAAGTAGAGGAAAAGAGAATGGCAATGAAGCACAGGGAGGAAGGGGTGAGTAAGCAACAATAAATTTAAGAATTATGAGACAGAAACCGTCCCTGGTGGGGAGGAAAGGAGAGGGAAAAGAAAATCGTTCCAGAACGGCATCCTCCTTAAGGGATACGTCAGAGTATGGTAAATTCTGTAAGATTCAAATAACAGCATCAGCAGAAGTTTCAGATCACTAATCTGAATAAAGAAATATTTAGAAGTCTATCCCGATATCCCTGAAGTGACTACAACTCTAGTGTTCATGCATTTAACAGATGTTTACTTAGTGCCTGCTTCGGGCCAGGTCCGACTGGTAAGGCTGGTCAGTTTCCCAACAGACACCCCCGTCTCCACGCCCTGTCCCTACCTTGTGGGCCTTCCATCTTGAAAACTGTGACAGAGGCATCCTTTGTGGCTCCCCAAGTGCCTAAATTAGCCTCTGCTTTCCTTTCGTCAGTGTCCTCGATAGTTCCAGTGCTCTTTTGCTTCGTTACTTGTGCTTGAAACATTTGTGCCTGAAGCTGTTTGGAGGCCTCATGAAATGCCATTTCCATTCGAATATCATTGTGTTGAATTTCATAGTATAAACCTGAGGAAAGACCCACATTATCAACCACTGAAGAGTAGAACTGGAAAGTCTTTTGTTTCTTTTGTTTTGAGACAGCGTCTCACTATATAGCCCAGGCTGGCCTGAAACTCTCCACAGTCCTCTTGCCTCAGCCTCCCAAGTGCTGGGGAGGAGACAGTCTTAAAATGGAAAAAAATACTTTGGTATGACAGGAAAAGAACGTACCAAGTAGAGTCCAGGCTACAACATTGGTTGGATCCAAGCAAGTGGCATCCTCAAAGAAAATTTCTGCTTGCTCGTAGTTCTCCATCAAGACAGCAAGCACACCACACAGCAACAGGCTGGGAAGAGACAGCTAACATGGTTAACAGCATGGGCCGATGCCATATTCATGGAAACAAGACCATTTCACATAGCAGTTTATCTGCTTCTACTCATTCTAATCTCCCTTCTACGTCTACCTGTGGGTGTGACTCTCATTCAAAGACAGAGCTTTCCGAAAACACTCTTGTGCTTTGATGTTGTCTTCAATTAGGAGGCAGAAAGCACCATAATCCAGCCAGTGCTCCAGGTTCTGGGGCTCACGGACCAACCTCTAGGCATGCAAAACAAGGGAGGGCCAAGGTTACCGCGGCTGCACATCCCGCTTCCTGCGCGTGTAACATCGCACAGCAGGCCCCAGTCAGATACTGTGAGCTCTATGAAAGCAAGCGGCCAGGGCTTCTTTTTTGCTTACCCTGGAATCCTAAAAGCCTAGCACAAGTTTGTTCTGGCTTTTAGAAGCCAGAAAAACTGTTGAAATAATTTTTTTTTTTTGGGGGGGGGAGGCGTTTCTCCGGTACCGGGAACCAAACTCCCGACCTTGCGCTTGCCAGGCAGGCGCTTTTGCCGCTGAGCTAAATCCCCAGCCCCTTGAAATAATTTAAAAAGAGAATCTTCAAGCCATTTCTTTTCAATGTGTGGTCACTCAAAACTCATCCCATACTTTGGCAGCCTAAAAATTCAGTTCACGTTCCACCAAGTATATATACTAATTTCTGCCATAATCTCGCAATGGCAATTATGAGTTTATTTATAAAGTCTGGGGTGGGAAGAAGGTGCTCTTTGTAAGTGGAAACTACAAACACTGGGTAAAAGAAATTGAAGAAGACATCAACGAGTGGAAAGACACTCCACCTTCATGATTTAGTATCGTTAAGATGTCAATACTACCAAAAGCAATCTACATGTACAGTGCAATGCATATAAAATCCCAATAAAAATCCTTACAAACACAGGTTTACCATCTGTCCCAGTAATTTCATTCTTTGGTACATAACCTAAATAATTAAAAATAGGTAGTAAAACAAATGCTTATACACAAATATTGTTTTAACTTATCTTCATTTTTTATTTTTTATTAGTACACGTTTGTAGTACCTAATTACTACATCCCTCGTGGGGAGCTGGTTCACGGACGTTACACATACAAATGTTGTTCTGAGGGCTCTTTATAATCTAGATACAATTCTTTTATCAAGTATGTCTTATAAATATTTTCTTTTAATCTGTACTACTTCTGTTCTTTCTCTTTTATGGGGCACAAGTTTGGTTTTTTTTTTTGATGAAGTCCTCTTTAGCACATTTCTCTTTGGCCTTCGGTCTCATGTCTAGGAACTCTAAGTCCAGGTCAAGGAGCTATTCTCCCGTATTTCTTTTCAAAGTTGTATAGATTCATGTTTTACATTTAGATTTATTATCCATTTGGAGTCGATTTTTGTACAATGTTTAAGGTTAGATTAAGGCCCATTTATTTCGCATACAGATGAACTGTTCTATACAATTTGCGGGAAAGACTACCTCGTCAGCAATGAATTTCTGCTATGCCTTTATCAAATATCAAATGACCTCAGTTATGTGCCTTATTTTAACTCTGTTCTACTGATGTATGTACGTATGGATTTCGTCAATCAAGTTTGATTTTAAACACTCAAAACTACTATTTTACACCAATATTTCACAAATAATAGGAACAACCACTGCGAAGGTGTTTACTGAAAGGTGTCCGGTCGGCAGCGCAGACAAAGTAATAAAACAATAAAACACGTTTATTGCTTTATGGCACGGAGAAGACCGCTGGGAGGAGAGGTAGGAGCGGGAGGGGCAAAGGGAGCGGATCTTCTGGGGGTCGACAAATGAGCACAAATATTATATATGGTCAGGCTAGAGGCGGGGTTTAGGGAGTGGGCTAGCTGACGTAGCAGGCTAGCATTGGGTGTGAGTGTGGGAAAATATAACAGGATATTACATAAAGGGGAGTAGGAAGTCGTAACTTGACTCCGGGAAGAAGGGTGGGGCTTAGCACATGGCCTCTAAGGGCCAGTGCCATATTGGCCATGGCACATAGTTTCCAATAGGCGGCGCCACAGCGACTACAAAGGAATTATGAAGACCTTTCATTTACCTCCTCGTAATACACTGCCGCCACGTCGAAGTTCTCACTGACTTCTGCTTCAAACGCAAAGAGGCGGAGCTGCTCACTGCTGCTGGGGATGGTGGCCACAGAGCCTTGGACGTCATCCAGCATAATCTTGTCAATGTCGAAGTGTTAAGCGAACAAAATGAAGAAATTACCAAGGGAGAGGTTTGTGAGAACAGACCAAAGATCAGTCAGAACTTCTAAAATGATTCTGAAGTTTCTTATAACGTTGGCATTAATGTAAGACAGTGACGCAGAACCAAGAGACAAGTAGCAAGCGTAAAACAGAAGGTCAGATATTTGAATAACAAAAATCTGAGCTCAAGGAAGGGAATAAAAATTGACAGTTAAAATAGTTACGCTACTAATTTCTCTTAGTTCATTGAAAAGATAAGTTTGTAGGTGCTGGGGATTTAGCTCAGCGGCAAAGCGCCTGCCTGGCAAGCGCAAGGTTGGGAATTCGATTCCCAGTACCGGAGAAAAACCAAAAAAAAAAAAGAAAAGAAAAGATAGGTTTGTGCTAATATGTGTGGACAATTAAATGCTGATATCTTGTACTCTGAGTAATTTAAAGATAACAATACTCGATGTATTAGCCATTGTTACCCCCCATCATACAGTTTTGGAATTTTGTTCTTTGTTGTGTTTTGTCTTTTTTCTTTTAAATAAAAAAAGAAAACTGCTTGAGGCAGAAACAGCTCTCTACCTTGAAAGCAGCCAGACTTCCTCCACAAGCTGCCTCCATACTCTCCAGTGTGTAGGACAAATGCTACCATTTTCCAGATGCCATGACTTGAAAAGGTTGTGGATCACTAGCTAGAGTATTTACTTATTTATTCATTTATTCAGGGTTTTTTTGAGACAGAGTCTTTCGTGTACTCCAGGCTGGCCTTGAACTCACTCTGTAGTCCAGGCTGGCCCTGAACTGAAATCCTATCTCAGCTTCAAGTGCTGGGATTACAAGCATGCACCACCACACCCAGTTCAGTCTTTAAACATGGAGCAAATGGAAGACTAAAGATGAAGCCTTGGAATCTAGATTTATACCTTCAGTGAGACATACAGCTTGATCCTACAAAGGAGACACTTCAGAAAAAACCAGAAAAGTAGGAGAAAAACCAAAAAAAGGATATATACCCAGATCAGAGAAGTCTGGTGTAATTAAAAATCTCCTGAGTCAGATGCGATGTCTCAGGAAGACATAATATTCTTTAATTAAAAATAAAGAGCCGGGCATGGGGGCACACACCTGTAATCCTAACACTTGGGAGGCTGAGGCAGGAGGACCACTGTGAGTTCAAGGTCAGCCTGGGCTGTACAAGCGAGTTCAAGGCCAGTCTGCACTACACAGTGAGACCCTGTCTCAAAAATAAATAAATAAATGATAGTTGAATGTGATCAATAGTATAAATATGTACTAATAAAAAATTTTTTTAAGAATAAAAATGGTATCAGACAGTTGCAAAGAATGGGGAGATGCTGGGTGTGATGGTGCACCCCTGTAATCCCAGCACTCAGGAGGCTGAGGCAGGAGGACTGTTATGAGTTCAAGGCGAGTCTGGGCTACAAAGTGAGCTCAAGGCCAGCCTGAAATGCATAGTGAGACCCTGTCTCAAAAAGACAAAAAACAAAACAGAAAGCTCCCCACAGAAAACAATCGCACAACCTGACTTCATTCTTGAACAGGGAAAGCTAACCAGTTCTAAGGAAGACTGGAGGAGACATAGAGACACCCGAGCCTGCACAGACTCTGCGGCCTTCAGTCTTAGCTGGGGATGTGCAGTCCTTGTTTGCAGGGCATTCCATAATGCAATGTGACACCTACATCTTCTTCTCCAAGCTTTTCACTCAACCTTTATCCCCTTCACTTTCAGGGAAGACCTTAGTTCACATTAGGCAAGAAACCCTTAACTTTTTCACCCCACACCTAAGTCATTCATTTCTGACTCTGTTATGTCTCCTTTCTGTCTCAGAGCAAAAAGCATCACATGCTTCTCTGCTTCAAGGCTAACCCCGTATCAGACTTCTTGACCTTCTTTCCGAGCTGTAGCCCCGGGCTCGCTGTTGCTCGTCTCCTCTCCTCTCCTTCCTCAGTCTTCAACTTCTCTCCACGGCACTGAGCCCTTCCGCAAACCTGTGGGTGTGCACCAGCCTCTCCAACACAAAAAGGAAATGCCTACAGCTTCTACCTTCCATTTTCCCACTTCTTCCCTGCGTACAACTTGTTGAATTTATACTTATCTATTTCCTAATCACATATCTACTCCTCAATTCATTCTCATTGTAATCCTCCACATCAGCCCAGTGAAATTGCTGTGTAAAGATTTAATATAGGGCCAGGGATATAGCTCAGTGGCATAAACGCCTGCCTGGCAAGCCTGAGGTCATGAGTTCGATTCCCGGTAACAACAACAAAAAAAAGATTTAAAATAACCTCATTGTTGCCAAACCCAATGAAAATTTCATTTGTTTGAAATTGTTGTTTTTCTTAAAGTCCTAGGGGTATTTAATGTTGACCACTTTTTCTTAAAACTCTCCCCTTGACTCCTGTAACACTAGCGTCTTCTGGTTCTTTTGCCTTCTTAACAGCTCCTTTTGTCTTCTCCTTCTACCCTTCCACTCATCCATCCCTTGACGTGGTATTTGCGAGGGTTCCAACATCAGCTCTCTTCTTTCTCTCCTGGTATTTTTCTCAGGCAGCCTCATCCATGGTCGTGGCTCCCCAAATCTCATCTCTAGCTCAGCTCTCTCTCTGTCTCTCTTGAGGAAAAACCCCACTGGGGCCAACAGCCAAAGCTGAATTCAACATCACCTGCACCCACCAATTTCACTCAGGTTGCATTCCTTGTCCCGGTTAGCGTTAACGTCAGTAGCCCGGATGCTGAACGTTAAACTTTGGAATCCTTGTCTCCTCTTCCTCCTTACTACGCAGGAACAGCTGATGTTCCCAGTCTCACCGCCTCTAACCAACTCTCCAAAAAGACTATCAGACTGGGTTTTTTAAAACGTAAAATGTAAACCTGATCATAATATTCCTCAGTGTAAAATAGTTCAGTTTATTGCTCTCAACTGCCAGCGAGAAAAGTCAAACTTATATGGCACACAGGGCCGCCTTCCCCTCTCCCCAATTCCCCAGCTCCATCTCCTGATTCTCCACCCTGAACAACTTTCACTCTGCTCCGGGACTCTCCGCAGCACCTGTCTGCGCCAGATTCTTCCAAGCTCCTCCGCCCCTGCAATGCGCCCTGGGATTCACTGCTCTGAGACATCCACCTGGAGAATTCTGAGCGTCCTCTCGTCTGTAAAGGCCCTGCTAAGGCACAGTTCCTCTGTGAGTCCTTCCCTAAGCAGGCCCAGCATGGAACAGGCCACCACTTCTTTAGGTAACCCTGACCTGCTCTCTAGTTCCCGCATCCCTGTCATGTCTCCATCCCATTCTGGTATGATTATCTTTATTTTATGTCTGTCTCCTCCACTAGACAAGGATTCTTGGGAGAGAAGGCAGCGGCAACTGCCCCTGCTCAACTCTCGGCTGCTCTCCAAATTGAACGATTCATATTCACGCGCAAGGCAGGCTGTCCTCCGCGTCCCCCAGGAAGGGACACTGCTGTCCTTCCTCTTGCAGGCCGGTGATGGGGGGTGGGGCAGTGAGGGGATGAGCAGAGTGAACAGAGGCCTTGAGGAGGCACAGCTGTCAGAGGCCACCGGGGTACAAAAGACTGATTTTGTCATTGTTTGAAATAAACCACAACTGAACACATACAAAACTGAGCAGATGAAGGCAAGATACAAGCTGTGCACATACAGATACCAAGAGACCAGTAGGTAGGAAGCCAGCTACCAGTCATAGAGAAAGCGTATCCGAAGTGTCACTTAGGTACAATACACGGAACAGTTTCTCTCACTTATTAGGACATGTTTGCAGTCCACACCGACCCCACTCTGTAAGGGGCTGGTAAGTGCCCCTAACATGTTTCCAGCCCCTTCTTTTTCTCCCCTCTCCACCCTCTTTTATTTTTCCAGCATCAGGTTCAGTTATTTACTATAGACCTTATAAAGTTCCTTATTATATATACAGCTTGAAAACCAGAGCAATACATCCAAAAATATATAAAACATGTAAGACTAAAAACTCTTAGTCTTTCTTTGTTTTTGTCCTCTTGAATAAAAAATTCAGAATGGTTAACATTCACGGACAGATAATGGTGTCTGTTTCACAATCTCCAACAGCTAGTTTATCTTTTCTGAAAATCCCATCACAGTTTTGCAAACTATACAATTAATTTTTATAGGAAGTCCCCGGTTCCCCCAAACGTATCTTAGGCAGTTCCTTACTCATCTTCATGTTTTCTGTGCCCAGCATGAGCAGACACTTTGATAAATATTTTTTAGTATGGGAACAAAAGAAGCAAAGGATTAACTCCAAGGAGACCTGTTTTTTTTTTTAGGGAGGGTACCAGGAATCGAACTTAGGACATTGCACTTGCCAGGTAGGTGCTGTGCCCCTGAACTATGGCCCCCAGCTCAAGGGAGAGCCTGACGCTCTACACAGAAAAGAAAAAGCTCTCAGTTCACCTACCTGGTTTAGGGCCACATGCATCTGGTCTACCAAAAACACATAAAGCTCACTGATAAATGTCTGTAGTTCCTCCTGACTTTCAAATGATGTTGTCTTCAAATATTTCTCTCTCACGATCTTTACCACCGCGTGCTGCAAGACATATACATTACCCTTCTATTAATAAACAATACAGAACAGCGCCGCTGTGGTGGCACAGGGCAGGACTTTGGGTCCCAGGCTTATCAAAACCAGATGGTGATTAGGTTCTCCTCTGGTGAGTGCTAGACTCTCAGCTCTCATATTCCTTCGGGCAACATGCTCTCTATGGCTTCCCTCCTTGACGGCAACATCAAGGAAGGGGTAGCACAGGACTTAGACCCTGTAAAGGAGTCTAACAGCTAAAGAAAACCTCCACTTCAGGTTTGAGCTCTATAGCGGCAGTGTCAAAGGAGACAAGCCCCATGTAAAAGTCCAGAGGACGGAATTCTGGTTCTAATGCTGCCAGTATGCACCTGCATGCATTATTCCACAGTCTGGTGCCTCTGTCTCCTCATCTGTTAAGTGGATATGTAGCTCTAGGACTATTATCTTACTTTAGAAGATGATTGAAAAGCCAAAAGGAGAAAATAGAAGTAGAAGCTTACAATGCTACGAAATACTCCTTATCCACAGCATCAGTCATCCATGGTCAACTGCAGTCAGAAAATATGATGTGGAAAAGATAAACAGGCACGGAGGAGACAGTGCAATAATACGGGTGAAAAAAATAAATAGTAGAGATTTTACATTGTGTAGCATTGTGAGCAGCATGATGAAATCTGCTGCCTGCTCCACCCGCCATGGATGTGAACCATCCCCGGTCCAGCGTTTCCACGCTGTATCTGCTACCACCTAACAGCCATCTTGTTATCAGGATGACTGTCGTGGTATCACAGTTCTTACTTACTTTACTTCACAATGGCACCAAAGTACAAGAGTAGTGAAGTAACAACCTGGATATGCCAAAGAGAAGCCATAAAGTACTTTCTCTAAATGAAACAGTGAGTTTATCATAGGCACGTATACCTATGCGTACACGTAGATATAGAAAACAGTGTATACATAGAGTTTGGTACAAACAGAGTTTCAGGAGTCTTCTACTGGGGGTCCTAGAGCATTTACCCCACAGCCAAGGAGGGGATAATGTATCTACACAGCAGGTTGCTATCACCAGGCCGCTGCTTCATTCTTTTCCTCCCTAACTAATATTATTGCCAGATTTTATCCTAAGCATTTCCACGCATCCTATTATTTTATTCTCATGATTCCACGAGATAAAACTCACACTATCCCTCATTGCTAGGTGAAGAAACTGAGGCACAGAGAGATAGCTATGTGCCCAGTGTCACCGATCTAGTGAAGCCAGAACCAGGAACCAAACTGAGGGGTGACAACACCACATAGTGACAACACCCTCTTGTCTCTGTGAGCGCCCGCTGTTTTTCACTGCATTATTCCCGCTGTCTCCTCTGCACCTGTTTACTTCAGTACACGGCACATGGTAAATGTGCACAGAGAGGCGGGGAGTGCAGCAGCTCTGGAGCCAGGCTGCCTGAATTTGAACCCTGTCTTTTACCTTTACTGTCTCTCTAACCTTGGGCAAGTGACTTAACTAACTAATTTTGCATTTCCCCATCTATAAAATGGGAAACAGACAGTATCTACCTCATAAGGTTGTTATGAGTATTAAATCAGTAAAATATGAAGCAGTTACAAATTTACTTGGCATATAGAAAACACTCGATAAATGTTCCATTACTATTATTTAAGAAACTATTATTAAGTAACTATTTCTCAAATCTTACCGGTTCTATGGACTAGGTAGAAGTCGGGATGGAAGACAGAAACTTTCTGCCTCCTACACAAACATAACTGATCCAAAATCTAGCCCAAGTGAAAATTAACTTCTTACAAATTCACACTCAGAATAGATACCATGCCATTCCAAAACTGCAGGAATGGAGCTTTTACTGATAATTTGTCACAGAGAACTTAGTTGAAGATAATCAGAGGGAAAAGAGTGGGTACGCAGAGAAGGTGTTTCCTAAAAACCTAGAGAGTAATTAAATACACACGTTTTACCTTGAGTTGTTCTTTGAAAGCAAAGTATTTTCCAGAGCAATTAAGCTCATAGTTGAGTTGGCACTTCTGCTCCTCCAGGGTTTCGCTGTCGACATCACACCCTCGTTTGGCCACCTGTTTCCCAAACATTTTGTGGTACTCATCTAGAATTGCTCTAGAAATGTTCTTGATCTGTGTGTGGTAGTCACTCACCGCCTACAATGACACAAAGCATCTGAGAAAGAGGCCTCAACGTGGTCAAGACTACACACTAGAAGTTTAAAACTGAGTTACGTTTTATGTTCAATAGCACTTTACGTAAAAACTGCCCTTTTCTTCAGGGCTGGGAAAACACCAGCCAAAGATTAAATATTGTAGGAGGCTCACTGTACCCCACTGATCACAAATGGAACCAAGAATGAAAATATGTAAGGCTCTGAATGAGCTCTCACTCCTTCTGGAAGACCAACTGAAGAGTCCACGCCCTTTTCAAGTGCACACGCTCAACATCTTGTTTCCAGTTTCAGGATGGTTTGACCACTTGCCTTCTGAGCGCCTCCTGTCCGACGGGTAAGGGGCGGCCTTGGAGGAATCATTTCTTTGACCCTGAATGAGAAAAAACATATTTAAAATATATAAAAATGTTTTATCTGCCAGTGTGTTCTCTTGGACCCCACCTCCAGAGAAGCTGGGTGGAGGAGACCTGAGGTCTGTTTCCCCATTGCTCTGAGCAATGCGCTGGTTCTCCAGGGGCTACTCAGAGGGTGTCTGTAATGGTTGATACATTATGTCAAGAAATTTAACTAAGAGAAGTTTAACTAAGTGGCTCAGCAGGGGGCCAGGGTCCTCACTTTGTAAAAGTCCTCATCCTGTGCAACAGGAGGGTGTGGAGATGGTGTGAGTGCTACACCTGCCTGAGGGGGTGGTGGCCTGCTTACAGTATAAGGGAGGAAAAGAGGCTTGCTCTCCCCCTTTTGCTCTTGCTGCTTTTGCTGTCTTCTAACACCTTGAACTGTTGCCTCTGTGCCATGTGCCACCCTGCCCTGGAGCCAGCTGATTATGAAAACCTCCACAAATTGTGAGCTGAATAAACCTTTCCTTCCTTAATTTTGGGGGCTGGGTATTTTGTCTCTAAAACAAGAGAAAAGTAACCAAGACTGGGCCAGATCACAAGGAAGCAGCACTCAGGGGTATCTAAGTGGATTTTTGGCTATTTGAGCCCCAGCTTTGCCCTTACTTTTTTAAAAAAACTGCTATTATGCTCAAGCGGCTGCTTAGCTAGGGGTTGGAAGACAATGAGCATCATGATGTTAGGGGCACTTGGTTAAGTCTCTAAAGATTCAGAAATCTGGATGATCCCAGCAAGTAAAAGCTTTTCTTTAGTCTCCATCTAGGATAAAAGCTACACTCTTGGTCATGGTTTGCAGGAGTACAACAATTTCAACAATGCCATCAGATTTTAAGGTAAGAACATTCTGTCACTACCAAATTGCTGACACCAGAACCTGCCAGGGATGAGATACAGCTCTTTTCCCTGATACTTCCAGAGTCTGCAAGAGTACACTGTACCGCCTTCAAGTCCACAGGCAAACTCACAGATTCAATTTTTTATAGAATCTGTATATACCTCTGTTCACAGGAATTTTAATCTGATTTATTTCGATAGGTCACACATCTACATGATTCAAGATTTAAAAGTATAAAAAAGAAATTATCTCCTTTAACTTCGTTTTCTAGACTCTGAATTTTTTCTCCAGACACAATGTTATTCATCAAAAAATACATACAAAGTGCCTAAAATATATACTGAGTGTCTCTCATCCATCATATGGATTTCTAGGTCTAAGCATAGAACTTTAAACAAAATAGACAAAAGCTCTTCCCCTCCTGAAGGTTATGTTCTAGAAGGGAAGGAAGGAATAAACAAGATAAATAATTAAGACAAGTATGCCAGTAATATGTGCCACAGGGGAAAAAAGTGCAACAAGGCCAATGGATCATGATGGGGCTTAGAGGTCACAGAATAGCAGAGCATATTTCACCAAGAAAGGCCTCACTGAGGTGGTAACATTTGAGGAAAGACACAGAAGTGAAGAAGATATTAAGAATAAGAACGCATCAGGTAGCTGGACTTGGTGCCACACACCTACAGTCCCAACGTTTGAGAGGCTGAGGCAGAAAGACTGCTGTGAGTTCAAGGCCGGCCTCCACTACATAGCAAGACCCCATCTCAAGCAAACAAGCAAACAAAACGTATCAGGCATGCCGGGCGTGGTGGCGTGTAATCCCAGCACTCGGGAGGGTGAGGCAGGAGGATTGTTGCGAGTTCGAGACCAGCCCAGGCTACAAAGTCAGCTCAAGTTCAGCCTGAGCTACATATCAAGACCCTGTCTCAAAAAGCCAAAAAAAAAAAAAAAACCAAAAATGTATCAGGCAAAGGAAAGCAAGTGTCAAGATCTTCCCGTGAGAACATGCCTGACAGGCCTGGTGTGGTATTGCATACCTGTAATCCCAGCACTTGGGAGGCTGAGGCAGGAGGTCTGCTGCAAGTTCAAGGTCAGCCTGGGCTACATAGTGAGCTCAAGGCGAATCTCAACTGTATAGCAAGACCCTGTCTCAAAGCACAAAAGAAAATGTACCTGACATATGTGAGGCATAGCTTTTGGAATAGACTCCCGAACCAAACTATGGGAATAAACTACCGGAAGTGAATTATCAGAGGAAAGGGTTAAGAGACCCATGAATTTCTATTTAAACAGCTATTACCAAATTGCTCTCCCATAGAGCTGTGCCACTTTATTTGTCCCCAGTTTGCAACAGAGGGCCTATTTCCAAACATCCTTATCAGCAACAGAATATTATTAAACCTTTATGAGATAAAGCAATGTAAAAGCAAAGTACTTCAGGGCCAGGGATTTAGCTCAGCAGCTCAGCACCTGCCTGGCAAGTATGAGGTCGTGAGTTCAACTCCCTGCACCAAAACAACAAAACAAAACAAAAAAAACCAAGAAGGTTCTTCAGGGTAGTTTCAATTTGCATTTATTTTATTATAAAAATAACCAAGATAAAGCAGGGAATAGAAAAAAGTCAACAAAATGTACATGTTTGATCATTGAAAAGGCCAACAAAATAGACAAATCTTTAGCAAGATTAAGATAAAGGAGAAAAGACTCAAATTTCTAAAATCAGTGCTGGGCATGGTGGTGCATGCCTGCAATCCCAGCACTCAGGAGGCTGAGGCAGGAGGATCGTTGTGAGTTCAAGGCCAGCCTGGGCTACAAAGTGAGCTCAATGCCAGGCTGAACTGCATAGTGAGACCCTGTCTCAAAAAGACAAAAAAAAAAAAAGAAAGAAAATTTCTAAAATCAGAAATGAAATGGGTACATTACTACCTATTTTGCTGAGAGAAAAGGTATAAAAGAATATTTTGAATCACTGTATGCCAACAAATGGGTTAACCAAAGTGTAATACGTGACGTTCTAAATACACAAGTAAGGCAGGATGGTACAATATAAAAAACAGTTTTTTAGAATTACACATACGGGACTCAGCGGTAGACCATTTTTGTGCACAACACCCTGGATTCGATCCCAGCACAACAAAAAAAAAAAAAGGAAGAATTACATATATGTATATGTGACTTCGTGTGTGGGCGTATGAGACAGGGACAGAGACAGAATGTGTGTATGTATAAGGGCTTTAAAATAACTCCGGAAGGACAGACACAGAGGTTAAACGAGGTTATCACTGGATGAGTGGAAATCTGGGTGTTTTTGTACTTTCTTGTCCACCTCTATTTTTCTAAAATTTTTTTATAATGAGCATATGATACTTTTGCAATAAAGAACTAACAGGGGCTGGGGATTTAGCTCAGCGGCAAAGCACCTGCCTGGCAAGCACAAGGTCGTGAGTTCAATTCCCGGTACCAGAAAACCAAACAAACAAAAAAGAACTCACAATAAGAAAAGAAGTCTCATCTGCAGAACAACAACAACAACAGCAACAAAAAACCTGTTGCTTAGGCTGGGAAATTACATTTGTGAGACAAAGCAGTTTGCCGTTGTTGGACCTAAAGTGTCTGTGTGAGGACCGCTGCTCCATACCTTCTGGCTAGCTCCTCCGGCAGTCGTTTTGGAACCAGGGCTTTGTCCAGCTCAATCTCCAACACAATGTATGTCCCTGCTTCTAAATATTGCTGTAAAGACATTTTTCTTATTTATTTCCAAAAGAAGACATTTATGAGAAAATTTAGTAACATAATACAATGCACAGAGAACATACATATACAACTACATATCTAAAATGATCCCAACTGTTAACATATTTTTTTACATAGAAAAGTCATTGGAAAGACATATGCCAACAATGGTTGTATCTTAGAGGAAAGGGTTTTCACTTTTCTTAAAAATTTCTACCTCGGTCGAAGACATGTTAAACTTGTTCATAAATCTTTCTTGGAACTGATTTTTTGTTGTTGTTCTTTGTGTGTGACAGGGTATTACTATGTAACTTAGGCTAGCCTTGAACCCACTATGTAGTCCAAGGTGGCCTCAAACTTGGGATCCGCCTGCCTCAGCCTCCTGAGTGTGGGATTACAGGTGTGTGCCACACACAGGTATGTGCACAGGTATGCTTGAAACTGTTTTAACTGAATGCCACTCTTTCTTCCACAAATCCTGTTTCAAGGGTCCTACAGAAATATTCACAACCTTCTTACAGGCCCACTCAGTGTCCCCCCAACCTACCAACTCTGACTGCTGAACACAGATTTTTGCCAGAATCCTAAATATACCACATACAAACTTCTCATTTCACTCATATCAGCTTCGTTGACTTCCCTCTTAATAATGGCACTGTCGCCCTCACAGCAAGTGACACAAATCCCAAGTTGTCCCAGTTCCAAACACCTTGCCTCTGCCAGTTCCTGACTCTTTTTACCTCCCCTGCCCCGAATCAAACTGGCTTAAAACACTCATCTGCACGACAAGAAAAACCTGTGCAGCCCTATAGCCCTTCGGTCTCTCTCACACCCTTGCGAGAATGCTGTCTGCAGCTACGAGCTCTGACCTGTATGGGACTTAAGAACCTTCGGCACGGTCTCCGAGATGAGTGTAGAGGCCCTCACCACCTTAGGATAAAGCCCAAACTTTTTAGCAAAGCCTCCACATTTTTCAATAACATGACGCCTCTCTCTTCTTTCACACCTCTTTCTACCGCCTCTCCTTTCTTTTCATTCTTACATGTCGAACACTGAGTTGACTGAAGCGCCCTCAGTTCTGCTCCTGTGAATTTTCTCTGTGCTTTGGATCATGCTGTCCCCTGGCCTCTCCCTTGATCTTTGGCAGAGTTCTCTATTATTCACTACTTGGCTCAGTGGTCAGCTCTTCCACGAAGCCTGCTCTGAGGAAGCCGGCCCCTTCCTGACATGCAGGCCTCTCTCCATCCGGAGCCCCGCAGAATTCACATTTGTACCTCCATTCTAGCTCTCAGTGCAATTTTTTGTGGGGGATGGTACTGGGAATCAAACTCAGGACCTCATGCTTGCCAGGCAGGTGCTGTGCCGCTGAGCTACACCCCTGGCCCATTCAGTGCAATTGTATTATCATGGTTAGTTATTTACCAACTGGTTCTGCTGCCAAATAGCTGAGTGTCCTGAGACAGATAAATAAACGCTGGAGCTGATGTATCTTTGCATCCCTCATAGTGCTTAACAGGATAGAATTAACACGAGACACAAAATTTTAACGCTAAAAGAACTTTAAAGATAATCTGGCCAGACAGAGTGGTGCACGCCTGTAATCCCAGCACTCGGGAGGCTGAGGCAGGAGGATGGTTGCAAGTTCGAGGCCAACTTGGGCTATAAAGTGAGTTCAAGGCCAGCTTGAACTGCCTAGCGAGACCCTGTCTCAAAAAGACAAAAAAAAAAAAAAAAGATAATCTGGTACCATCTCACATTACAGAATCTCAACAAAACAAATCTCCCCACAATCACGGGCAAACATGGGATGGTAATGCAGATACCCTGCCCTGAGCACCTTCTACTCTAGCTGTCTTGCTCAGTAAAGATTTGATGAACTTAAATTTAATTTTCCAAACCCTTGTGCATAGTTACCTGTCCTTCTGGATTGTGACTCAGAGGGGCTTCGCCTTCCACAGGAGTATCTGAGCTCTGAGACTTTACACTAGACACTTGCTGCAAGAAAGTGAACACACCTCAACAACGGAATTCATGAACAGTCCTCAAATGGCCAGAACAACGATCGCTCCATTGCATCGAAAGACAGACTACAGTGACACAGTGGGCACACGAGAAATCAGCGCGCGCCTCTGGGGTCTGGGAGGGCCACCCTCGCCACAACCTACCACTTCACCAAGCTTCAGCTTTCCATCTGTGTCCTTCTCTCTGCCTGCTTTGTCTTCTTTCGGAGTCTTAGAAACAAGTGATTTGGGCAGTGGAGAAGTAACTGCTCCTACTTTGTTATTCTGAATCAAGTGATGGCCAGTATCCCGGAACAAGCTGAATAAACATTTGGTCTGGAAACAAACAAACAACAACAACAACAAAAATGCAGTGAATCACAGGTAAATGAGACCAAGTTTGTTTTTTTTTCCAGTACCGGGAATCGAATTCATGACCTTACTCTTGCCAGGCAGGCGCTGTGCCGCTGAGCTAAATCCCCAGCCCCAAATGAGACCAAGCTGAAAGTGTTATTTGCTCTTCCACATGATTTCTACACTGCAGAATCAGGGAAAGGACCTGAAAAACTCCATTGCATTTCCTCTCTTCTACAGCACGCAAAAACACCACAGGAAATCAGCTGCCTATCCAACTTGAAGTCCTAAGAGGAAATCCTACAACCCAATTTGATTCAGGTGTTTCATAATTTGTCTTCAGGAAAGAGTTAATCTAGCAAGGTGTGGTGGTGCCTGCCTGTAATTCCAGCACTCTGGGAGGCTGAAGCAGGAGGATGGCAAATTCAAGCACAGCCTGGGCAATTTAGTGAGATGCTGTCTCAAAATAAAAAATAAAAAAGGCAAGGGATTATAGCCTGGTGTGAAGGCCTGGGTTCAATCCCCAGCACCATAAAAAAGAAAACATTTCATCTTTGACATAATTTTAAATTAACTTTAAGTGATAGAACTTATTTCTATATAAGAAATAATATTGACCTAATTACTACTTGCCTATCAGTTATATTTGGAAAAACAAGACAAGGTTAAAGTCCAAAGTAAAACTTTCCTGGGGGCCAAACGATAGCTAAATGACCAGAAAGGAGTCTTATAACTATATTTTACTTAAACAACATAGGTGACTGTCAAAATAATTTAGGCTAAGTGAACATATCCAGACACTCCTCAGGGTGTGTGCTACCACTCCCAGGTTTAGCAGGCTGACTGTGATGATAATGGTGTACATATCTATGCCAAAACTTTAAAACTGCACATGTTAAATAGATGCAGTTTGTTATTTGTTAATTATACATCAATAACACTGTTAAAAAGACAGTCCAAGGCCAGGGATACAGCTCAGTGGCATAAGCATCTGCCTGGCAAGGGCAAGGTCCTGAGTTCGATTCCTGGTACAAAAAAAAAAAGACAATCCAACAATTAAAGAAAATTTTTGAATACTAAAAATAACTCAATCTTACCACATCTATCACAATTACTGTATTTTATAGATGCAAATTTTAAAAATTTTTTTTCAAACTTTCTCAACTCTGGGATAAGCTGCATGGTGAGACGATTTTGTGTACGGGACCGTATGTGATGTGTTGTCTTCTTTCCATTAACAAGACGTTTGGGATCATCTGTGTTACGACATGTATCAGTGGTCTGTGCCTTTTTTTTTTACAAAACCAGAACTGTTGAGATATATTTCACATTTCGTGCAATTTACTCATTCAAAATGCACAATGATTTGGGGATATTATATTATTAGCAATTATTTCATTGTCATTATTAAATGATATTCTCTTGGACAGAGCTATCACATTTTGTTTATCCATTCAGTAGCAGCAGACACGTGGACTGTTGTGAACTTACATACATGGCTTTGTGTGAATGCTTTCATTTCTCCGGGGTACTTTGTAGGATTGATTTGTTGGGATGTGTGGTATGTTTATGTTTAACACAAAGTTTTTTTTTTTTTGAAACAGGGTCTGGCTGTGTAGTTCAGGCTGGCCTGGACTCACCATGTGGCCCAGGCTGGCCTTGATCTCACAGAGATCTTCCTGCCTCAGCCTCTTGAGTACTGGGATTATAGGCGTGGGCCACTATACCCAGCAACACAGATTTTCTACACAGTTGTCTTATCAAGTATTGAGAGTAGAATATTGAAATTCTAAATGTTATTGTCCAGTTGTGCAATTTTGTTTTCAATTGTGTTGGTTATTTCTTCGTGTATGCTGAGGTAATTGTAGTGTTTGATATGCATCCATTTATGACTGCTGGTTCTTTCTGACACACTGACTTTTGGTCATTATGACCTGCCTGTTACTACTGCACTCGGGAAGGTGGGAAGGGGGACTGAGCTCAGGACTAGCCGGCCTGCATTGTGAGACCCTATCTCAAAAAAACCCCAAAATTGTTCCCAGAAAGACGTGATCACATGCACATACACACAGTGGATTCTCCAGATCTGTGGATTCAAACAACCATGGATCAGAAATACTTTGAAAATATTTTATCTGTGTTGAACATGTACATATTTGTCCTTGTTATTAGTGCCTGAATGCTACAGTCTTAACAGCTGTTTATACAGCATTCATTCTGCGTGGGCGTCGTAAGCAACCGAGAGAAGCGTTAAAGGATACAGGAGGGTGTGTGCAGGTTCTATGCAAAAGCTATGCCACTGTGTATGAGGGAATTAAGCATCAATGGATTTGGGGACCTGCAAGGGGTCCCAGAACCAGTTCCCATGGGTACCTAGCGATAACTAAGTGCTCAGGGAAAAAGCCAATCTTATGTTGTTTCCTAGGAGAAAGCGACTGTTTGTAGAATACAACAAACATTTATTATTATTATTATTTCATCATTATAAACAGTTATTTTTAATAACATCATAAATGGCCTGTTATCTATTTGCACAGCAACTGAGCAGTATCACTTGAACCAGAAATTACTTAGTTAGGGATTTTTAATTAATTAGTTAGGGATTTTTCTGAAAGAAACAATTTAACATGACCAAAAAAGTACATACTCATAAAAGCTTTCGGGAGAGCTATAATAGCAAAAACTAAAAATAAGATTAAGTGTCTAATAATAGAGAAAGGTTTAGTAAATTATGGTAAAGAAAAATGATAGAACATACATTATCCATTAGAAAGGGTAATTACTGGGCAGAGGACTAATATCTAGAATATATAAAGAACTCAAAAGATTATAGACTTTCCAAAATAAAACACCCAATCAAAAAATGCCCAAGTGAAATCCAAATTAAAACAACACTGAGCTTTCATGACAGAAATGGCTGTCATCAAGAAATCAAACACTGAGAAATGCTGGAGAGGCAGTGTGGGGAAAAAGGAGCCCTTATCCATTATTGGTGGGAATATAAACCATTACAACTGTTATGGGCGTTCCTCAAAAACTAACACTAGAAAGTCAGGCACGGTGGCACATACCTGTAATCCCAGCACTTGGGAGGCTGAGGCAGAAGGATCATTGTGAGACCAGCCTGGGCTACAAAGTAAGTTCAAGGCCAGGCTGAACTACATAGTGAGACCCTGTCTCAAAAAGAAAAAAAAAAAAAAAAAGCAACTAGAACTAGAAATTCCATTTAAGCCAGCTACTGACCTCCTAGGTACCTTCCCGAAAAAGTTAAAGACATCATATTACAGTGATCCACCCACACCCACATTTATAGCAGCACAATTCATAATAGCTCAACCTTGGAAGCAGGTTGGCCTGTATGTCCATCAATGGATGAGTGGATAAAGAAAGTATGGTGTTTACACACAATGGAATTCTGCTCTGCCATAAAGAAGGATAAACTTGGGTCATTTGTAGAAAAATGGATGCACCTTGAGATCATAACGTTAAGTGAAATAAATCAGATACACAAGCTTAATTATCACATAGTTTCCGTTACGTGAGAAACACAAACTAGGTGTGGTGGGAAATGCCTGTAATCCCAGCACTCGGGAGGCTGAGGCAGGAAGGTCATTGCGAGTTCAAGACCAGCCTGGGCTACAAAGTGAGCTCAAGGCCAGCCTGAATTGCATAGTGAGACCCTGTCTCAAAAAAAAAAAATCATACACAAAATCACGGTACTAGGAAAAATATTTCAAAACATGAAAATATAGCTACTATTCACAAAATGTAAAGCAATTTTTGGAATTTATAAGAAAAACACACCAACTTTTTTAATGGACAAAGTACATGATATAGCAATTTACAAGTGCTAAATGGCCAATGAATAAAAAAAAGAGACATCTGGGCATGGTGGCACATGCCTGTAATCCCAGCACTTGGGAGGCTGAGGCAGGAGGATCACCATGAGTTCAAGGCCAGCCTGGAACACACAGCAAGACCCTGTCTCAAAAAACCAAAGATTACAAAAGAGAGAGAGAGAAAGACATTTGGCCTCATTTATTAATCAAGGAAATAGAGATAACAATAAATAACAATGAACTATAACAAATTATAATAAATTACTAAATAACAATAAATTATTTTACTTGTAAAGCTAGTACCTTAGTTACTTTTCTCACTGCTTAGACAAAATACCTGACAGCCAAAGTTAATGGGAAAAGGTTTATTTAGCTCTCACTGTGTAGAGGTTTCATTCCATAGTTAGCTGGCTCCAAGGCAGGGTGGTACATGGCAGGCAGAAGGTAGCAAAAGCAACAAGGGATGACCACAGTTCTTTCTATCCCTGATAACTTATCCAGACTACTCAGGGCAGATAGCACTCACACCCTTAATCCTCGTGCCCTTGAGCCTAGCACTGCACCATGAATCAATCCCAGCATCAAACACTCAAGTTCCAGCCACCTCTGAAAAAGCCCCACCTATGACCATGTGAGGCTTTGAGGGGACATCTAGACAACAGCCATGACAGCTAGACAAGTCTTAAAATATAATAAAGTCCATTATGGCAAAGATGTGGTAAAGCAACTTTGATTCACTGCTAGCAAAGTGTAAATTGGTATAAACTGAACTCTTAAATGCTTGTGAAATCATTACCCCAATCAAATAACCAACTTTTCCATCATCCTTAATGTTTTTCTCTCATTTAATATAATCTGTCCCTCCCTGTATTCCTGACTCCAAACAACTTTTTTTTTTTTTTTGGTGAGACAGGATCTCGCTTCAGGCTGGTCTTAAACTCACAGCAATCCTCCTGCCTCAGCCTCCCAAGTGTGGTGATTACAGGGGTGTGCACCATGCCCGGCTCCAAGCAACTCAATCTGTTTTTTGTCAATATAAATCACTTCCTTAAAATCACATATAAATGGAACCATATAGTAGTATATACTCTCTTTTGTCTGGTTTCTTTCCTTTAACACAGTGCATCTGAGATTCAATCATACTGTTGTGATACATCTTTATTTCGGTCAAATACCATTCCACCATTCCATCTACCACACAGTTAGTTTTCTGTTCACACGTTGCTGGAGATTTGAGCTGCTTCTAGTCTTTGGCTCTGTATTTTCTTCAGGTTTCTAAGGTCCAAAGAAGAATCACTCCAAGAGTCTAATATGCTATTATACCAAGCAGTCTAAAAATCCCCTCCAAACATGCGAATGCTAAAGATCAAAGTAAAAACACATCGAAGGAGTAAATGAAGATGATCTCTGTTTTGCAGTTTTTCTTACCTTTTCATAGACTGTAGTGTCGAGGTAAGGGTAAACGTGAAAGGCTCCCCGAATCCTCCTCACCCCTGGGTACAGCAGTGGGACCATATTAACGTAAGCCACACCGTGAAATGAAAGCTGACTTTCATCTTCATTCTAAAGGGATCAAATCAGAGAGGTTTTGGTGCCGAAGAGGGAGTAGCAAAAGGGATGGAGCTCTGACTCCACAGTTCAAAGGCTCAGTTTTAAAAACCAACTCTGCTACTTGGCTAATTATGTGCCTTTGGACCAGTTACATAGACATTTGGGGCCTCAGTTTCTTTATCTTCAAAATGGGTTTAAAATAACATGATCACAGAGATAATATAAAGCGTTAATTAACAGTAAAGGTAGGGGCTGGGGATTTAGCTCAGCGGCAAAAAGCGCCTGCCTGGCATGCGCAAGGTCATGAGTTTGGTTCCCGGTACTGGAGAAAAACCAAAAAAAAAAAAAAACAGTAAAGGCAGTAGTTCAATCAATATGTACTGAAATTACTTAATACATATATTCAACCAAAAAGTCAATTTCATCATATTGCTCCTTAGTAGAAAATTAAGCTTTATTTTAAAAAATATTAACAATAATAAAAAACTTAGAAGAAATTAGAGGGGCCGGGGATATAGCTCAGTGGCATGGCTCCTGCCTGGCAAGCACAACATCCTAGAGTTTGATTCCGGGTATCAAGAAAAAAAGAAACTAGAAGCTCTGGCTGTTAGCTTTAGTTCAAAGACACACATGAAACATAAGAAGCCTTAAAAATTATCTGGACCAGTCACGGCCCATCGGCATAACTCGTCAGTGAAGGTACTTAGCGTACTCTGTTGAGAACAGTTCTGTGTATTCATCTGGATTCAGAAAGAAAATAGTTTAACTGATTCCCGGTAACTGCCACAGATGAAGGGGAATGAATGCCACCTATTTGCAGTATCGGATCTCATCGAAGCACATGGCAAAGGTGAACAACACGTCAATAAATACATCTCAGATCTCTTTTCATGGCTTACGGCCTGCCATAGAATATTTTTGTAAGGAAAGAAATCAATTTTTTGAAAGAAAATACACTTAATTACAAGCTTAAAAACAATTTTTGGCTTAGTCTAGTATAATAATTGGAAACTAGATTAAAAAGTTCTGTGTTCATGTGATAACATCATGTGCTTAAGAAATTTAAAGAGAGATAGCCTATATGTATTATATAATAAGAGGGGGAAATGTTTCTGTTGGGAGCATTTTTATTATGCAAAAAAACTTTTTTTTTTCTTTTTGGTCTTTTTGAGACAGGGTCTCACTATGCAGTTCAGGCTGGTCTTGAGCTCACTTTGTAGTCCAGGCTGGTCTCGAACTTGCAATGATCCTCCTGCCTCAGCCTCCTGAGTGCTGGGATTACAGGCATGCACCACCACGAGCAGCAAAAAAAAGCCTATGTTAAAAGTCAATTGAAGGGCTGGGGATATAGCTCAGTGGCACAGTGCCTGCCTGGCAAGCACAAGGTCATGAGTTCAATTCCTGGTACGAGAAAAAACAACAACAACAAAAAGAATAATAGCTCTTTCATAGCTTTGATTACAGTAAAACTATAATGAGGGGCTAAGTGGAAATATGATATCTAGAAATAAAGCCTGAGCAATTAGTAGTGAACAGTGGGGAACTATGGCAGCAAACAATCCTGGTTTTCTTGGAACAGAGGGGTTTCCTGGGACATCGGACTTGCAGCACTAAAACCATATTGCAAATCCACATGAGTTGGTACCATCGGGAGAAGAACAGCACTAGGTCACATATTCCTTTGGAAGCACAATTACAAACAGTAACAGTTGGTCTGATCCAGCATTTCAGTACATACATTTAATATTTTAAACAGGGCACTAGTTCCCCAGGCTGGTCTCAACCAGCTCAAGTGTCTTTCCACCTCAGCCTCCCATGTGCTGGGATTACAGCCGTGCACCACCTCGCCTCGTTTTATAAATGTTACGGTTTGTGTGTGGGTGTCCCCCCCAAAGCCTCATGCAGTCATGGGGTGTGCTTCTAGAGTTTTTGATTGATTCATGGTCCAATGCTGGGATTATGGGTGTGAGTGCTACACCCGCCCTGCGGTGGGCAGCCTGCACACAGTGTAAAGGACAGAAAGAAGCTCGCTCTCTGCTGCTCCCTGCTCTTTGCTCTTGCTGCTTTTGCTGTTTTTAGCTGCCATGAACTATTGCCCTCTGCCATGTGCCACTCTGCCTTGGGGCCAGTTGAATATGGACTGAAGCCTCCACAGACTGTAAGTTAAATAAACCTTTCCTTCCTTAATTGCGCGCCTTGGGTATTTTGTCTCAGCAACAAGAGAAAAGTAACCAAGACAATAAATATGTTTAAATGCACATTTTTACCTTATCAACTTTGCCAGCTTTCCCTTTGGGTACATTAACCAGAGGAAATCTTGTGATCTCTACAGGCCAAAGCCGGCAATCAGCAATTCGTTTCTGAAAGCTACAAATCAAAAAATCAGCCCATTACCATTATATTAAAACATGGAGTCAGGGGCTGGGGATTTAGCTCAGTGGCAAAAGCGCCTGCCTGGCAAGTGCAAGGTTGTGAGTTTGGTTCCCGGTACCGGAGAAAAACCAAAAAAAAAAATAAATAAATAAAAAAAAAATAAAACATGGAGTCAATATAAAGAAAAACACTCTTCTCTTTTAGAAAAATAATATAACACATACACACATAAAAATGTTCAAGTTGGCAATTTTTAAACCTTCCCAAATCTATGAAACTACCCTCATTTAGTTGGAGTGACAATGTATCCATCTAAAACAATTTATTTTCTAGGCTTTCTTGCATCTGGAAATGGCCAATGAAATGTAAAGTGAGGCTGTCAGGTTCTAAGAAGGTTCTGTAAGAGAGGCTAAGACAGTTAGCACGGTCCTTTTTTATCCATAACTGTTCCTCTCTTCCAACTTTTTGCCAGGAAAGTGAATGTGCAGTCTGGAACTCCAGCGGCCATCCTGGCCTTGGAGATGGAAGGCACACATTGCAGTAGAAACACTGAAACATCACCCAGGATTTGGGAGGCAGATTTATTTATGATGACAGACCTGAACGGGATTCATTCCCAAAGTATCAGGCCTCGATCTCTGGTAGTCTGGGCATATGTGGGGTTTGCAAGCAGAAGTACAGAAGCAGAGTACTTGGCCATTACTGATTGGCTACATCTTCTGTCATTATTACTGATTGGCCTAAGAGAAAACTACATCATAGATGTTGTAAGCATGCAAGTTCAAACTCTGAGCAGGCCAGGAGTTACGGGAAACAAGTGCCTGAGATAACACCTGGGTTCAGGGTACAGTCGGTTAGATAAAGGAAATGCATACTTGCCATTGGTGGAAGACAGGAAGATAAATCTGCTCGAATTTAACTCTAAAAAGTTAATTCTCTATTTTCCTCTTCAATATTAAAGAAAGTAGAGGACAAAATAAGCCTGGGTACTTGATAATGTTGTGAAGCCACTGTACACACCAGCTCTGGACTTCTCTACGTGAAAGAGAGGCAGATGCTCACCCTAGTTAACCCACCATCACTAGGCACCTTTTCTAAGTGATACAGATGTGCTGACAAAGTCCCAAATCTCCTTAATGCAAACATATAAGGAATACTATTGGAAGTTTCTCCCCACCAATGGCCTTTGTTGGTTACATATTCCCTTCCTCTTCCTACCTGGAAACCGCATGAGGATCAAGGTAGCAGCGACTTTCTAAGTCCCAAACAATCCTTTTCTTTACGCACTCTGCTTGGCTCCTGAATTCTCTGTCCTGTAGAACAGTAAGATGGATTCTATTGCGGGGCGTGGTGGTGCACGCCTGTGATCTCAGCACTCAGGAGGCCGAGGCAGGAGGATCACAGTGAGTTCCAGGCCAGCCTGACTACAAAGCAAGACCTTTTCATGTATTCAAAAATTAAAAAGTAAATGTGATGCAAATAATTTTGTTAGCTGGACTTGAGACACAGTTTCATCAAAATTAGATAAACATTTTATTTTGGCAGCTGACAGGCATATATAAGTTGCCGAGATCCCCAAGCGCACACACTTGCTGTAGGCGCTCACCTCGGGGTGGTTGAGCTCCCCTTCCTCCTCCTCGTAGGGGCCGCCCACGATGAAGGCCTCCGGGATGTTATTGGCCCCTGGAGCAAGAATGTTGGCAATAGGCCATTTTTTGGGCCGGGGAACAGGTTCCCTTTCCCCTCCAAGCTTCAGAGTGCCATTCTTGAATAAGATGGGATAGTCCTTCTGCAAAGGGAAATACCATATAGGAGAAAAATTGTAAAGGACTGTGAACTGGACAGAAAAGATCATTTAAGGGTTTTCTCATTGGGCTGCTGAGTATTATCAAAGACATTCTTCCACGACTATGATCCCATGCAGCAGCTGGTGCTCTTCCCTGGCTTCATTAACTTACAGCACTGTAAATTACAGATAACTGATAATAACGCAAATTACCCTTGTCCATAGTTATGCAAATAGATGCTGTCCAGTGGCAATGTGATTGGGTCTAGCAAATTTAATACAGTAGCCCTGATGCCTATTTATTGGTCATGTGTTTAGATTTTCCTTTGACCTGTTTTTACTGATTCCCTCACCAATTAAACAAAATTGTTCAAATCCTATCATTTTGTGTTTATATAAAAGCCAGTCTTATACTTTTTTTTTTTTTTTTTTTTGAGACAGGGTCTTGTTATGTAGTCCAGGCTGGCCTTGAACTCGAGGCAATCCTCCTGCCTCAACCTCCTGAGTGTTGAGACTACAGGCATGTGCCACCATGCCTGGTTTATACTTGTTTTTTAAACTGTGCTTTAAAAAACAAGCTAGCCAGCCAGGTGTGGTGGTGCACACCTGTAATCCCAGCACTCGGGAGGCTGACTCAGGAGGATCACTGCGAGTTCAAGACCAGTCTGAGCGACAAAGTGAGTTCAAGCCAGCCTGAACTGCATAGTGAGACCTTGTCTCAAAAAAAAAAAAAAAAAAAAAAGAATAAGCTAAGTCAGAATAATAAGTCATAAGAATAATAAGTCAGGCATGGTGGCACATGCCTGTAATCCCAGCACTCGGGAGGATGAGGCAGGAGGATTGCTGCCAGTTTGAGGCCAGGCTTGGCTGCATAGCAAGTTCAAGATCAGCCTGAAGTACATAGCAAGATCTTGTCTCCAAAACAACAACAAAACAACACAAAAATCTGAAGTCTGACATGAAGTTAAAAATATAGGTATTTTCATGTCTTATAATTTATCTAAAATATACTTAGAATGGAAAATTAGTTAGATATAAATAGGCAATTTATAGAAGAGCAAATAAGAAATCCAACATTCAAATAAAAAATGATGTGTATAATTAATCAATGAAATGCACATTAAAACAATGATATACTAGTTTAAACTTTGATACTGGACCCTCACCTAACACCATATACAAAAATTAACTCAAAATAGAAAAAGATTTAAGCAGGCCTATTGGTACATTTGTGTAAGCCCAGGATCTCTGGGAGGCTGAGGCAGGAAAACTGCAAGTTCAACTTCAGCCTAGGCAATTTAGTGCTTAGCAAAGACCCTGTCTCAAAAAAAAAGGTGGAGAGGTTGAAGATGTAGCTCAAGGTAAAGGCCCTGGGTTGAATCTCCAGGTTTTTTTTTAAGTATAAGAGATGAAACTGAAAGAGCCTTAGAAGAAAACACACACAGGGGAAATGTTCATGACTGGATTTAATAATGATTTCTAGGATGGAACATCAAAAGCATAGACAATAAAAGTAAAAAGACAAATTCAACTTCATGAGAATTTTAACTTTTGTGTATCAAAGAACACTATCAACACAGTAAAAAGGCAACTCACAGAATGGGGAAAAATACATGCAAATCATAGTATATCTGAGAAAGGATTAATAACAAGAGCTGGGTGTGGTAGGGCATGCCTAAAATCACAACACTTGGGAGGTTGAGGCAGGAGGACTGCTGTGAGTTTGAGGCCAGCTTGAGCTACATTGTGAGTTCAAGGACAGCCTGAACTACATAGCAAGACCCTGTCAAAAAAAAAAAAAAAATTACAGGGTTTCCTCATCCAGATCTGATACCATGTGACTTTTGCCTATTTCACAAAATAAAAATCACCATGAAAGATGAACATTTTGAATTGATTCAGTCTTTGAGGCAGCCATGACAGTACAACTAAAGACATGAAAGAGGACTTCCAGAACAC
>NW_004955437.1:18401352-18434246 GCF_000276665.1 Chinchilla lanigera | reverse complement strand
CGGGCATGGTGACGCACGCCTGTAATCCCAGCACTCGGAGGCTGAGGCAGGAGAATTGCTGTGAGTTTGAGATCAGCCTGGACTACAAAGTGAGCTCAGGGCCAGCCTGAACTGCAGAGCAAGACCCTGTCTCAAAAAGGCAAAAAAACACACACACAAAAAACCAAGCAATCCAATTTAAAAATAGGTAAAAGACTTAACATTCATTTCTTCAAAGAAAATATATAAATGGGCAATAAGCACATGAAAAGATGCTCAAATATAATCAGCCATTAATTAGCATAATATATGACAACTATGTACATTATAAATATTAAGTATGTACTATATATATAACATAAACTTTATTTTTTAAGCCTAAAACAGAGCTCAGCTGCTAGCGGAATGATGCTTTGAATGAAATCTGAGCAGTGAGGAAGCGATGACGACGAGCACATATGTACTGCATCTATGTAGATATCTGGCCATAGGGTTTTTACCTCTCCGAGCGCTGGAACTTGGAGACCGACCATGTAGTTCTGCGGGGGCCCTAGTGGATTGAACGACTCAGGCACGGAGTAGGCAGCCTCCAAAGTGACCTTCAAGAGATTGCTTCCTGCAGCCTGGACTGTGGTCAGCAAGGGCTCTGCCACAAACACTTTAACTTCAAGACTGCACTGCTGTAAAAGATTAAAATTGTGTAACATTTTTAAAATGACCTTTTTTTCTTTTCTTTTTTTGGTTTTGTTTCGGTTTGGTTTTTTTTGAGACAGGGTCTCACCATGTAGTTCAGACTAGCCGTGAACTCACTATGTAACCCAGGCTGGCCTCAAACTCACAGAGATCCTCCTGCCTCAGCTTCCTGAGTGCTGGGATTACAGGTATGCAGCACCACACCCAGCTAAAATGTGTATTGACTGTTAATCAGATGCTAGGCACTTTCATAATGGCACTAGGGATACAAAGATGAAGAAGATATGGTCCCATTCCTCATGAAGATCATGTAGCTCCATGTTTGGTGACAAAAATGCTATAATATAGAACTGTACAAAATGCTCCAGTTGAGAAGCACCAAGGAGGAAGTAAATAATTACTGGGCTGAGAGAATGGCACGCCCACCACTCTGTCACTCTGGGTTATAAGTGGCCCACCCGTGTGTGGCTTGTGAGCTCCTAGAAGGCAGGACGCTGCCTTACTCATCTCTGCTTTCCAGGCCTCTCACTGGATGTGCAGTGAAAAGAGCACAAAATAACGAAGATAAGCCCGGAAGGCAGTGGCAGGGCCGTCGCCCCGGGTAGGCGAGGCCCAAGCTGGGCGCAGCTGGACTGAACCCTCAGCAGATGGGCCAGTTACTGAGTGGCGGGCGAAATGCTGTTACAGCTCCGCTTACCTTGACACCTGGCCGTGGAGCCTCTAGCGGGGAGCCCTGCACAGGGTGCAGAGGGAGCATTGTTTCAAATGAAGTCTCTCCTGTGGGGAGAAAACCAAACCGAGTCAAAGAAGGCAGGGCGGGGTCAGTACCAACAGAGACAAGAGGGCCCATTTTCCTCAAAAGTGCCAAATGCTGTACGGTTGAGGTCTGTGAGTCAGCGGGGCGGAGGTCTGTGAGTCAGCGGGGCGGAGGTCTGTGAGTCAGGGGGGCTGAGGTCTGTGAATGGGCTATTCCTCCTCTTAGGCAAATCGCTTGTCTGACCTTCTAGTAAAGGGAGAAGGTCCACCACGGCTTGACCAAGAACTAAGGTCTTCTCCTCCTTCTGTTTCTTTTCCTTTGGTAAAACTTCAGTCACGGTTACTAGAAAAATCAAAACAAACAGAATGAGAACATTTCTAATTCATCCCTCAGACAACCAAGGCGCAGGCGAGCACGGAGTTGTGCAGAAGAGGAGGAATCTCCCATACCACACACACTGGAAGATGACTGAAATGATGCCTGATTCACCCTGAACGGGTAACCAAAAGTAGCTGTAACAGTTTTATTCTCATTCAGCTCAGGACAACCCACAAGAATCTCTGTTTTGCCCTTAGAACCCCCACAGGTGGCAAAAGACAAAACGGCAGCAAGCTATTCCGTCTGCACGCTGCTCTATTTCGCTTCCCTCATAATTTTGCCATTGCCTGACACCAGGCTTATTATTTCCTTTTTTTTTTTTTTTTAATTGGTAATGGGAATCAAACTTGGGACCTTGAGCTTGCCAGGAAGGAGTTTGTGCCACTAAGCTACATCCCCAACCCCATTTCTCCCCCTGCTCCAGGACTGTGATGAAGCCTGGCGGCTCCTTGAGTGGGACCAGGTTGAGCTGGAAGGCGGACATCCTCTGAGGGAAGGAGGAGACAGAGAGCGAGGCCCGCCGGAGGAGCGAGACCCATGAGACAGGAAGGTGGAGTGGGTGGGCTCCGTTTCTTTGTTATGAATATTATAATGCACATACTATACACTGTTCCTCACTTACCAACCGATTTAATTAATGACTTAGTCACAGGACCAGAACTCAGTTTTTAAACAAGCACTATTTATACATTGATTTTTGTACATTATCTTTTATCTTGTGATCTTGTGTAACTTATTTTTTATTTTTACAAGTGCTCTAGATTCCTTGATGTTTTCTACACAGATCCTCACATCATATCTGCAGATAGCAGCAGTTTTATTTCTTTCTTTCGGATCTGTGTGCTTTGTATTTCCTTTCTAATTACTGCATTGTCTAGAATTTCCAGCCCTGCATTGAATACGAGTGGTAGAACCTGACATCTTTGACTTGTTCCTCAGCTTAGAGGGAAATCATGCAGTCTTCTACCATAAATGTACTGTTAGTCTTTATCAAGTTGAAGAACTTCTCACTATTTATATTTTTCTGAGAGTCTTTGCTATGAATTGGTGATGTGTTTTGTCAAATGCATTTGATTTAAATGATTGTGTGCTTTTTCTTTTTTAGATTGTAAATATGGGGAGGGAGCTTGAGACAGGGTCTTAGCCCAGGCTGACCTCAAACTCAAGGTGATCCTCCTGCCTCAGCCTCCTGAGTGCGGGATTATACGCATGCATCACCACAGCTGGCTTGATTAATTTTTAAATGTTGAATCCCTAGAATAAACACCACTTGCCATGGTATATAATTCTTATATATTGCTGAGCTGTATTTGTTTAGATTATCTTATTAGCTTTTAAGTAAATAATGACACACATGGGCCTTAGGTTTTCTCTTTTTGTATAATCTTTGTTTAGTTTTGGCATCAGAATAATAAATACTAGCTTCCACAAAGCAAATTAAAATGTTTTCTTTCTATTTTCTGGAAGAGATTATGCAGAATTAATGTTAGTTCATGAAACAGTTGGTAGAATTCCTCAGAGAAACTACCTAGTCTGGAAAGAGGTTAAATTATCAATTCAATTTCCAGCCAGCCATAGTAGCACATGTCTGTAATCCCAGCACTTGGGAGGCAGAGGCAGGAGGACCCTGAGTTCAAATCCAGCCTGGACCACATAGTGAGACTTTGTCTCAAAAAACAAGACAAAACAAAACAAAAACAAAAAAATTCCTAACAGCTACTAAGTACCCCATAATGTCCTCCTAGCACACTCACATACTAAGTTTTACAAAGAACCACAAGGACTTACAGAATACAGGTTTGTGGGCGAGGTCATCTAAAGTGATTCCTCCTTCAGGACTGAACTCAAAACTGCTAGTGAAGTTGTATTTCGCAGTTCCATCTGGAGAAACGGTAGTTTTTGCAGAGTCTCCCAGAACCACCTGGTTGAATTCTGCACGAATAACAGTAACTGGAGTATCTCCTTTGGAGCCTCTCTGTTGGCAGAGACATACCACTGTACAATGACACTTCAAAGGAGAAAATTTGTGTATACATCCGGTAACACATTTTGACCAGGACTAAGTAGCATTTTCTGTTTTTTCCTAACAAGCCATTCATAAATACATCTGGAGCAAGTAGAAAAATCATTAAACACATCTAGTTGTAGCTAAATGCATACATTCCATTTAACACGTCTTTATGTTAAGGCTTTAAAAAACAGCATTTATTGTGTTTTATCTGATTATAAAAGTGGAACATTTGAAAAAGTGAGAAAATCACATAGGAAACTAAATTACCTATAATCTTCCCTAACGTGCAAGCACTATTAATACTTTAAAATACATGTTTTAGTGTTTTGTTGTGCACCTATATAATATATACTTTATTTGTACGTTTAGAAACAAGTAGAGCTCATTCATTACATCTTCTTTTCGGAACAAGCATGTTAAAATTAAAAACACTGAATATTTTACTACTTCATTATTCTCCTAAATGAATCACAAAAGAAACTCTGGAAGAATTTAGAGCCTTCTCAGGAAAAAAGGAGAAAAAAGAAATTATGAATTGCTCTCTGGGGAAATCAAAACCACTTCTTGTTAAGTGTAGTATTCAAACCGCCAGGTATTTTAGACACACAGAAACGCGACTTGCTGACCACAGACCAACCACAGGCACACTGAGAAGGAAAGGGCTTTGCAAATCAGGAGGTTTGGAGGTTGGAAATTATGCAAAAACCTCCATTCCGCCCCCCTGTTTTTGAACTAAGGACATTGTGGATTTCCAGAAATAACTTTACCAAATCATATCCATCTGTCACAGTGATCTGCACGACTTTGCCTACGGGTGGCACCTGCTCCATAGCAGCTGTTAGGCAGCGCCTCTGGTCTTCAGTTTCTGTAAAGAGAGTGAGTGAGACCTTTTCCCCTCACGTAGCATAGCTGCGCAAGTACCCGTTCTGCATCATAACCGGCACCAGGACTAAGGACATGCTGTCGTCCGGCGTTGTTTCCCCTTCCCAAACTCTGCTGCTGGACAGGCAGCGCCTTAGGGAGCTGGTCACAAGCAGGACTCCCTGGTTGGTGCTAAAAACATTGTGTCTGTACCCACAACTAATCTATGAAGTCTATGTGGGAGTCTATGTGGGAGTCGTCACAGGAGAGTCAGCAGGAATCCCAGCTCCCTCCGCCCACATCCTTCACGTGTTCTCTGGTCACTTTATTTCAATCTGCAAACCTCAGAGCCAGGCAGTGGCACATGCCTGTGATCCCGGCTACTCAGGATGCTGAGGCAGGAGGATTGCAAGTCTGAAGACAGTCTTGGCAACACAAAAAAATCTCATCTCAAAAACAAAACAAAATAATTACTTCTCGGTTTGACAAAAATACTGAGAGCAAAGAAAGAGTCACCTAAAATGATAGCCCACTGGAAAAGGTCTTAGCATATGCCTTTTGTCAGATACACTTTCTAATTATCTTTCAACATTAGGGACTCAAGTTCAAAAATAAACTGCTTTTTTTAAAAAAAAAAAAAAAAAAACAAAGGTCATATTTTCTAACTTAATATAAAGTAGAAATTATCTATGCAGCTCAAACATTTACCAAAGCACTACACTATGTTTATCTAAGACTGGTGATGCAAAAAAGAATACAGCTCCTTATGGCCTTCACCTTGAACAATTCCTAACTGTCTCTTCCGGCTGCCTATGACTCTCACATTGCTTGCCCAACAGCATGCCTCAGGCTCTCCAGGGCCTAAGTGGCACTGACAGTTTCCTCAGAAGTACACATTGGAAGTCTTGTGTGCCATTCCCTTTCCTGCCACCAAATACTGTGGCACCACACGAATGGGGCCTTTGTTTCCCTTCTTCTAGACTGGAGCCAAAGCCTCTGAACTGGTCTCCTGACTCGGCTTTCTTCTTATTCTAACCCACCCTACCTCCACCAAAATCATTCATCAAACAAATGTTTTAAGTGCAGCATAGTGGAAGGTTTTGAGGATATGAAACAGAAGACATAAACTCCCAAGCCTCAAGGAATTAAAAATCTAGTGAGGGCCAGGTGCACACCTGTAATCCCAGTACTTGGGAGGCTGAGGCAGGAGGATTTCGGTGACTTCGAGGCCAGCTCAAGGCCAGCCTGAAGTACACGGCAAGACCCTGTCTAAAGAAAAAAAATCTAGTGAGGGGGGAAAAGACATATAAATGACCAAGAGTTATACTCTGTGTGACAGGTGCTCTGAAAGAGGAATGAGGAACAGGGTAGTGGAGACCATACCAGCGGGAAGAATGGGTAGAGAATTTTTAAAATTTTTTTTCAGTAGTGGGGAATGGAACTCAGGAACTGAGCCCGCTAAGGTAATGGTTCTACCAAGCAATGTCTCCAGCACTGGGAATTAACTTAGTACACCAGTGTACAAAGGGCTTTACATATGCTATCTTATCTGTGTCCGCTCTTCCGGGTGACTCTTGAATCTCAATTTTAGGGAAAAGGAAACCAACCTTCACTCAAGATTGTTATTTTTTGCAATACTTGGGACTAAACCCAAGGCCTTGGCACTGAGTTACATCCTCAGTCTTTTCAAAAATTTTTTATTTTGCTACATGCTCTCACAAAGTTGTCCAGATGGACTTGAACTTGCAACCCCCCTGCCTCAGCCTCCCTCAGCGCTGGGGTTACAAGGTTTTTATGTGCCACAAGGTTTTATCTTACTGTCGGTCACACAGCGAGGAAGTGCTGATGCTGAGACCTGGCTGGATTTGAGAGTACATAAGTAGAAGTTCATGCCAGGAAAAGTCCTCGCCAGAGGTGAGCTGGAGCTCAAAAACAGACTAAAATGAAGGATTCCCAGGCAGGAAGAAAAACTGTAAAAGATTCAGAAGTAAAGAAAAACAGAAAAGAAAGAAAAGCAGTGCAAGTGGCTTGGTATACTTGGATTAAGTGTGAAAAGAAATATAGAGAAAATGAGACTAAAGAGACGAGCAGACAAAGCAGAGACCCGATCATGTCGCTGCCTTATTTTCCCTCATTTACCAAATGGAGTTAAACTGTGATACTAACGTTCAAGCCCTCTAAGCGGCATCAGCCCCAATCCTGTCCGGTGCTGTGGCTTAGTATTTTTCTGACCGCCTGCACTTAGTCACGTTCCTAACTCTGCATTTTTTCTTCCTCCCATAATAACTACCTCTTCCTCTCCACTGCATCTCACATGCTTTCTACACCATGAAGTTCCCCAGGCAGAAGCATTCATCACTCCTTTGAATTCTTCAAGCACTTTACACTTTTCTTGAGAATTACCACAAGCTGTCATGTTTATGAGGTCTGGGGCTTTATTTTAGTTTTTGTGGTGCTTGGTTTTGAATCCAGGCCTCGTGCACGCTCGGCAAGCGCTTTACCTAACTCCGGTACACTGCAGCCCCAGGGCTGGAGATTGAAAACAACTTTTCTACTTAATAACTGCTGACCCTGGGCAAATGCCTGACTCCTACGAGCCTCAGCTTCACGTTCTGAAAAATGTGTAATTTCCAACTTGTGTTACATTTGTAGTGAACCTCCTCTAAAATAGTGAAACCTCCCCTAAAAGAGTGAAAGAGCTCAATTGAGCTCTTGAAGACAAGCAAACTGTCTTATTTACATTTGCCGCCTGCAATACCTGGCTCCATGCCGTGCGCTAAAGACGCATTTGCGGAGTATCTGAATAATAAATGCAAAAATGGAGACTAATTTTGGCCAGGTAGCTCCGGCTCTTGCTGCTCCTAACAAGGCACGCATGTCTCATCTGCTCGGAAGCAACATCAAGGGAGGGGTCCAGTTAGAAACAGGTTACACAAACGAGGCGACGTGACGGCAGGGGTTTCAGGCAAAGCTGGAAAAGTGGGTGTTCGGGCGCTGGGTTTGGGTGGGCGAGAGGGCGAGCGCCTAGTGGGGTGAGGAGAGTTTTTGGCTGCACCGATTTTTCAACTTGGCCTTTGCTGGAGAAGCAGAAAATTGGGGTGACGTGATTTAGTGTGGTCGCAGAGGGGCGAAGAGGGATTTTTGAAGAAAGGTAACTGTCTTACCTGTGGCAGCCGCACGCGTTTTCGTAACTATAGCAACCACTCTCGCGAGAACTTATTTTCTTTACTGGCCACAAACTTATTTCTAGACTCGCGATAATACGTTCAGCGCGGAAAGTAGGGAGCAGCTGAGTGAGTTCGTGCGCCTGCGCTTTGGAACCTGCCTGCTAGCGACGCGGTCTTGCTGACCCAGTGCGCTTTTAGCTGCTTCTTCTTACTCAGCTTTGCAAGAGTTTGGGTTAATTGCACGGTTTTCTACCTATCCATTTTGCTTTCTCGACTCTTTTGTTATTCCTCCATAAACAGGTGAAAAACCAAAAGGAAAGAAAAAAAGCCTTTAGTAAGCGGATTGGGAAAGAAGTTAAGCGGTATGCCTTGGTAGATTGAAGCAGGAGGGTCGCTTGAGGTCCGGAGTTTGATATTTGCCAGGGCAACAGTAGAGCGAGACCTTACTCTCTTTAAAAACAAAAACCGATCATTTCATTATTATGTATCCTTTTATATCCCTAGACCCCCACCGCCTCTTTTGGTGACAGGGTCTGGCTACCCAAACCTGGGCTTGAATTTGAGATCACCTTGCCTCAGCCTCCCAGTATGCTGGGATTATACATCACGTAAGCCTTTCTCCCACTTGAGTGTGGTGGGGCACACCTGTAATACCCGCAGAGACCGAGGCAGTAGGCTTGCTCTGAGTTCAGGCCCAATCCGAGAACACAGTGAGTTCAAGACCACCCTGAACTACATAGCAAGACCCTGTCCCCAAAACAAAAACAAACCAAAAAAAAAAAAAAAAAAAAAGGCAGATAAAAGACTATTTTGAAAGTAAGCCTCACATTGTTAGGGGCAGTACAAAATGATGCCACTTCTAGGTGCTCAATATTTGTAAAATAAACAGACTTGAAGTATAAGGTATTAATGCAAATGCTTAATACTATCAAAATTCAACCTTTAAAGTGTTGGAAAAGCAAAATATGATAACAATGATCTCGAAACAACCCAAGGACCCATCATGTGGTATCTTCACAAAATGGCGCATTACACTTAAAATTAATGAACTACAGCCACACACAACACGGATGAACCTCAGCAATACTTAAAATGTTGAAGTGTGAATCCAGTTTGAAAGGATTTCCACTGGCCAAACTAGGGATGATTTTAGCAGCAAAACAGCGACAAGATTGGACTACAACCCCTGCAATAAAATAAGACTATTCAAGCTCACATCGTATAAATAAATTAAAAGGCTCTTTCAGCAGAATGCCAACCCAGGAGTGTAGAGGGAATGATTGGGAATTACCATGTGGCAATACCAAAGTGGAGGCTGATTCCAGCAGGAGTTAAAAGGATGCTAAGGCTGGTGGGTGCAGGTTTGACAAGGTAGAGGATATGGGGCAGACTTCTCTAATGCTCCCCCAAGGAATACTTACCAAGAATAGAGGGGAGACAGCAAAGTGAACGGCATAATCAGCTAATGAAGATTAACATCACCAGTGTTGGGAGGATCCTGTTGTACACTTCCTGATGAGATACACTGAGATAAGCAGAACATCCTTCTCTATGGTGTTTGTTCTATCTGAAGGGCCCAAGTTGCAGGGCGTTCTCTAGAATGTGAGTGCTGGGGGTGGAGGTCCTGCATGCTACCTGAGCTCTGGGCCACTGAGCTACATCCTCAGCCCAAGGCCTGTACTCTTTCAAAAGGTCAAACACCAGAAAGCCTGGAAACTTCCAGATTAAAGGAGTCTGAAGATACATAATAACCAACTATATCGTGCATTGCTGTGTAGCTCTCAAAACTACAAAGGAAAGGGAACTTACAGAGACAGCAGCCGAAATGTGGGTGGGTACCATGGATGTGAAGGCAGCGCGTTACGCAGGAGCGGCCCCGCTTTAGTGAAACACAGTAGAGTGTTTAGGAGTGATGAGACATCGTGTCTGTGGTTTGCTTTCTTGACCTTCAAAAGGTCCAGAAAAAGACTGAATACCTCGGGCCACATGCACACCCACGTACAAAGAGTGAGCAACGGAACAAATGCAGTAACTCTGAGTCAAGGATGCCTCTTCAGTGACATTAAAATACCTAGGGAAGAGTGCCTTTGTGTAGTTTCTTGAAGTTGCAGATCACTTGCTGGTCCGTGGGCTGCGAAAATGTGTCATGTGAGGGCCGGGGAGCAGGGGACTTGACCTTTATGAAGTCATACTCAGCATCTATGTCATCCACCAAGGCTGGAGCGTGTTCCAGGGCACTGTCCATCGGAAAAGCCATCTTCCAGGTAGTTAGTTGACTGCAGAAAGATATTTCTTAACAGTGGGTGCGAACACCTCATGCACCCATTGCATGAACAACTGAACAACTGCCCTGTGACCCAAGCTTTTTCATTGGTTCTCCACATGAGCAGCAGTCTGGCCTTGTTCACATTCGGTGCCTTGAATGCATGATGGGTCTGGGAATGGTGCACCAGTAGTGGCTTAATCTTTAGATTGGCGCTTGCATTTGCACATGGCAAAAGGGTCATTCTGTCCTTTAATGGGCTTGCGCCCTGGCAGTGTGATATAGGTTCTGTTCAGTCTCTTCTTCCAGAAGAGCCCTGTCTCATTGCAGATGAAAATTTTTGAGCAATGCATTCTTCTGCCTTCATGAGATCCATGAATTTTTGTAGACTTTTGCAGCTTGTCAGAATTGGAAGTCTCACCATGTCTTATCACACTGTGGATGACACTTCTCTTGTAGAGTTCATCAAACCATCCTGTACTGGCTTTAATTCATCCCTTGTTGCACTTGTACAGGGGTTTTCTTGCAGTAAATCCCTGTGCAATTTCTTGGCTTTTTCACAGATCATAGCTTCACTAACGCTATCACCTGCCAGCTGTTTTTCATTCAACCATGCTAACAAAAGTTTTTCCACCTCTTCCAGCATTTGTATTCTCTGCTTCATTAATATTGTTACTCTTTTTGCCACACCAGCTCCTTTGATGGCATCTTTGTTCTTCAAAATAGTTGAGACTGTTGACTTCACCATTTTGTACTCTGAGACCAGATCAGTCACACACATATCACATTGGGATGCTTTTCTGTAATTTCCTTCTTCAGTGGTTTTCCTCAAAATCTTACCATTCTTGTTCTGCACTTTGTTACCTTCATTATCGCTTTGTCTTTTTTTCTGATTAGATTAGCATAAAAAAAGCCAAGTACTTTGCATCAGGACAATAGGAAAGATGACTTGTGATCATCTCAGGAAATGGCCAGATCTTAGTCATTTTACACTCAACGGTATCAAGCACAGACTTAAGACTTTGCTTTGAGAACCTGAGGGTGCCCTGCTCACTCAGGGCTGCTAAAGGAAATATATCTCAAGGCCAGCCATCCGGGAATTCAGAAGGCAATGCAGTTATGGTCCACAGTGACTAGGGTACTGCTCTGGCCAGCAGGCAACCTTGGTATCATCTGACAGGTTCTGATTTTCAGGCATGCAGAATGCAAGTTACAGGGTAATGGAGGCTTTTACCCAGATTTAGAAGGCCTGGAAGACCAGCCATAAATATGTGACAGTCTCAGTCCCCACCAGGAGTCCCTGGGAGAGTGATGCTTAAAGCTGTGAGTGAAGCTGAAGGCACAGTAGAGACTCCCGGAAATTGAATATGACAGGAATATAAAACATCTACTGAGGAGAAAACTACAGTAGCACGTGGAGCCACAGGGGTGGGGCTGCCACACCCTCTGGAGCTCACATTACCACAACCTGCTCTGGTACTGGACATGGAGCTAAAGGGTTTGTTTGCCCTGCTGGGTTTTGGTCTTGTGTTGATTCATTTCCTTTGCACCGCTCTGTTCCTCCCTTTTGGAATGAAAATGTTCACCCTGTGCCATTGTACGTTAGAAGTATTTAACTTTCCCTTTGATTTTTATAGAGGTTCACAGCTGAGTTTGGTTTGAGTATCAGATTAGATGTTGGACTTGGGATTTTTTGGCAATGCTAGAACTGTGAAGAATTTGGGAACTCGAGATAGACATGAGCCTTTTGGGGACAAGAGGCAGAATATTATGGTATATATCTAAACCATCTCCCAAAAGTCTCATGTATTCAGAGGTAGGGCCTGGTTAGAAGAGGTGGGTCACTGGGGCTGCGACATGGAACAGTGGATTTCTCGTTCCATGCTCTTCTCTCCGCTTCCTGGCTGCTACAGGGTGAGCAGCTGTCTTCTGCCATCCACAGCTCTTTTCAGATTTTTCTTATTTTTAGACAGGATCTTGCTAAACTCACTAAGTTGCCCAGGCTAAGCTCAAACTTGTGATCCTTCTGCCTCAGCCTCATAGGATGTTGGACTTAATAGACATGTCAGCCTGCCCGGCTCTAGCCTGTTTTTTTATATTTTATTTTTAAATAGGATCTCACTAAGTCACTAGGTTGCCCAGGCTGGGGACAGACAAAACTTAATGGTCCTCCTGCTTCAATCTTCCAAAGTGCTGGGATTACAGGGGTGTGCCACCAGGCTGGCAGCATTTCATTACATTTCTGAACTGGCAATCATGTTCTTAAATCAAGCCAGCCCCGTATCACTTTGTGAAAGTACCATTTTTTCTTTTTTTGAACTGGACAGGGGTGAGGAGCAACCTTGTAACTGTTCTTAATTATGCAGAATTAGATCACTAATTTTTATTCAATTTGAAATCTTGATTTAGAACCAAAGCAGTGAGAATGAAGCTTTACAAATATTGCAAAATTACTACAACATTGTGATATGGCTTTACATTGATTGTACATACAGGAAAAAATAACATTAGAATTAAGGCAATGACAATTGTGCAAACCAAGCACAGTAACCCTGATAGTCCTTAAACTGTTATGGTTAGGTGATGGTTGATATTGCTATGCAGGTCGGTCTGCTTTGAAGGACTTCATCCATTTAAAAAATTCCCTTCTACTGGCCCACAATGGCAAGAAGCAGCCTTCGATAATCTCCACTTGTGTCACTTGCAATCATTGTGCCCAAGGTCTTCTGATACATCTGCGCAAACATCTGTTTTATTTGTACAAGGTCAATCTGTGTAAGAAATGACAGTTTTAAAAATGTGTCAAAATAAAATTTTATTATAATTTTTAAAATAAGATATTAATAATCAAAATAGGGAAGTAGGGGAGAAATATCAAGTGACTGACATTTTTATAGCTGACATTTATACCAGTACTAGCACTACTCAGTGAAGGTCTGACTTGCTGCTCTGTAAAATACCAGATAAGAACAGTACTAGTTGGGTTGGAGATATAGCTCTTCGGTACGGCACTTGCAATAGCAAGGTCCTGAGTTCAATTCCTGGCACCAAAAAAAAAAAGAATGGTACTAGTTTTATCTATTATTCTAAAATATTAGTCACTGAAAAAGCAAAGTGGCCAGGCATGGTGGGGCATGCGTGTAATCTCAGCACTCAGGAGGATCACCTTGAGTTTGAGGCCAGCCTGAACAAGGGAAAGCCTGTCTCAAAAAACCAAAACAAAAAACCCCAAGATGTAAGAGGGCTACATAGGATGTGCCATTTGATAAGAAAAGGGCTGTCATCAAAAACACCAAGCACAGTTAAATATTGGTGAGGACGCTGAGAAATGAGAACACTTGTACATTGCTGCTGGAAAGATGGTACAGCTGTCATGGAAAACAGTAAGGTGATGCCTCAAAAAAAAAAAAAAAAAAAAAAAAACACCACCCAACTGAATTATATTACCATGCACTTCTTGATAAAAAAAAAAAAGTGGAAACAGGAACTTGAATAGGTTTCTGTGCACCCAGGTTCATACCAACATTATTCACAACAGCCAAAAGGGGGAAGCATCCCAGCTGTGCCCAGATGTAAATGAATTAGCAGGTGATATACAGATATTATTTAGCCTTAAAAAGGAAGATACACATGCCTGTAATTCCAGCACTTTGGGAGATTGAGGCAATAGCATCATAAATTCAAGCCCAGCCTGGGTAACTCAGTGACTTAACGAGACCATCTCACAACGCAAAAGAAAAGGCTGAGAATGTAGCTTAGTGTAAAGGTCCTAGGTTCAGTCCCCAGTACTGCAATCAGTCTTTTAAAATATCTTCCAAATTTTCATAAACTAGTATTCTTCATAGACCTTCTCAAGTAAGAAAATCTCCTGGTGTTGTCTTCCTGGGGGCACTGAAGTCTGCTGCACTACTGCAGGCCTCTCTGCTAGCACGAGGAAAGTGAACACTGTGCCTTATTCCATCTCTCTTTAAAAATGACAAAGACCGATCTTTTTTACGCTGTTCCTGAGGGTTTCACAAACAAAATACTTCTAAGAAATGAACATTCAAAATCAAGTTAAGACCATACAAAAGAAGAAAGGGCTGCCTGGGCTCACCTCACTTCGAGAAACCACAATTCTGACGAGGGTGGAGTCATCTGTGCCGGCACCTTTCATAGAATAGTAGAGCCGCTCAGCAAAGAAGGCAGGTCGGTTCAGGGCACACTGCACTGCAAGTCAGAGACACCTCAGATCAGAGTCGGTACGTGACACACCAGTCCACTCTGCTAGCTTTTTTTAAAATCACATCTAGCCTGCCTTTCTTCTCTCCAGAGTCAGCTTGGAAATCCCAGAGGAGTTGGAGATATCCACCAACCTACTTTTCTCAGCATCTTTCTTTCTAGATGCATCAGACAG
This sequence comes from Chinchilla lanigera, assembly GCF_000276665.1. Taxonomy (NCBI): domain Eukaryota; kingdom Metazoa; phylum Chordata; class Mammalia; order Rodentia; family Chinchillidae; genus Chinchilla; species Chinchilla lanigera. Next base: position 18,419,741 of record NW_004955437.1, on the reverse strand, counting down.
GCAACCTTCAATTCCAGAAAATAAAGCCTACTTTCTCTCTATAGATGTACTGACTCAGGTTCTTTATATACTTTCCCCTTAGAGTGTGAAAATCTGTAGCAAATATGCCCCAATAATATTTTACTAAAAGGAACAATAATAAAATCCTGAATTCTATAAAGTCAGGTATCACTTCACTAAAAGGCGTGAGGCCGGGGATATAGCTCAGTGGCGTAAGTGCCTGCCTAACAAGCGCAAGGTCCTGAGTTCAGTTCCCAGTACCAAAAAAAAAACACCACCAAAACCAAAAGGCCTGAGATAACTTAAAAAGAAAAATCACATATTTAAACAAAATTTCCAAATGATGTTAAAAAACTCTGACATAGCTCTCTGAAATTTATTTAACAAAGTATCTTCCTATAGGAGGTAGACAAGTACTAGCTGTGCATTGTTACTTTAATTTCCATTTCATTAGGCATCTGGGTGTTAGATCATCAGAAACTGGTTAATTTCCAACAGGAACAGTGTCTTGTGAGCAGCGGAAAGGTATATTCTGAGGGCTCGAATTGTATATTGTGGTGGTATCAGTATTCTGAGGACTTTCCCATTCATCTTAAAGGAAGCACCACACTCAGCAGATCTTCCTGCACAGCCTTCGAGAAAGGCCTGCAGATGAAGGCCACGTAACTCCCAAACAGCCCTATTTTATCACAATAAATTTTCATGGGAAATGACACATAAAAATAGAAGATTAAATCAGCTTCTGCTTAAGCAGATTCCAGAGAGAATAGATTATAATCACATAAATAGAACAACTATTCAAAGCCCCTAATCATTTAAAAACAAAACAAACAAAAACACAAAAGTCTCTTACAGATGGTCTTCAAACCACTTTCAATATAGCCGGAAAACTCTCGACTGACGCTGCTTAACAAATCTCGATTAGCCATCTGCAAACGAAAATTATAGTTAAATACTTCCACATTTTAAACTAGACATCAGATTTTCAGACGAGAAGCTCGTACCGTGGAATAAGCCTCTATGGTAGCTTTCAGCTGAGGAAAACTTCTTGTGGCCAGGATCATATTAAAACAAGACTCGTCTGTGCCGAGTCGCCCCTCCCCAGCCTGATAGAGGCGCTGGGCATCTTCCTGAGCCATCTGGTGGTTCACACTCTGGTTCTCATCACGATTTCCCTGCAGAAGGGGAAGGCAGGAATTGGAAGGAGAAAACGCTCTACTAAGCACTCCCCTCATCTTGAGGATTCAAAGAGATAATTAAAGATTAATGTATAAAGTCTGTCCTGTATAGCTTTCATTTCCAAAGAAATTATAACAGTGTAACTAGTCCTACATTATACTGTCAATTTTGGCTTTATAATATTTGACCATGGTTTAACAAGATTATGATAAAATGAGGGTTTCAGGGCTTTGAGAACTAAATTAAACAAACAAAAAAGGTTTACACAAAAGTATCTACCTAGAGATACAAACTTCCACCTAAATGACAAAATTATAACTCTACAGGCTGGAATTTAAGGTCAGCAAGCACTGTTTTGAGTTCCTCTTGTATTCACTCATGCAACCAGACACTGAGCACTTGCTTGATGCCAGGCACCATGCTAGGTGCAGGGACACAAGGGAGACAAAGTCCCTGCCTTCAAGAAATTTCAGTCTAGGGAGGGAGAATATAATATGGTTTCACAAACTTCCTTTCCTTCATCCAAATATAATCTTAACATATACCTACTTATCGTGGAGACAAAAACGACCTGAATTGGACATGGTAGTATATCCCTATAAAAAGACCCACGAGCTTTTGAAGGCAGTTCCTCCAAGGAACAAAATGGGAAGGCTCCTTGAAGGTGGAAAACTGCCTTCTGAGAGTATCTGGCACAAGGAATACGGAGAGGTGTATTTATTCTACGTGGGCAATTGAACACAGAGATGCTACGACAATCTAAGAAAACCTTCTCAGACTATTGCCTTTGGATTCAAACACACAACAGTCCTATTTCCCTAGAGAGCTACTCCTCTGCTCATGCCCTAGAAAAGGTATGGTTAGTTTGAGTTCAAATGTACAGTTTCATCCCTAACTGAGCCACAGAACCTCAAGTTGGTTTTGACTAGTTTTTCTTCAAGTAGAGATACATAAAACCTTCAAGAGCTTAACTTCTTTTCTTTGTTTGTTTGAGACAGGGTCTATGTGGCTTAGGCTGGCCTTGAACCTGAGGCAATCCTCCTGCCTCACACCCGAGTGCTAGGATTACAAACTGTGGCACTACGCCCAGATCAAGAGGTTAATTTCTGATTCTGCAGAAAAGCCACATTTGCAGAGATAAATCCCAGTAGTAACTACAAAAAAATCTGTAACTTGAGTTCTACGCCATCTCACTTAAAGATGGCAATATTACAAGGTGGCTAAATATAAGAAGGAATTAAGAATGTTCACTGGCATAAAACATGTTCTCTCCACGAACAAACATTCACGCTATACTCACCTGGCACATGGATACAAGTAAACGTTCAAAATGCCCCGATGTATCTGACCGAATATCCTTCTCAAGGTCTCGTCCAAATTCTGACTGATAACATCTAACAACTTCTCGGATTTCTTGATTTGTTCTTGTGCACAAAATCTCAATCAATACACGTTCCTGAGTTCCTGCTCCCTATATGAAGGGAGAATTATACAGAAGGAAAACAAAAATATCTCAAAGTAACTCAATCTTAATAGTCCGTCAATATTTCTGTGTCCTTTAGACCTGAAAGGCTCTACATTTCAGATGATATGAAATAATATATTGCTTTAATCTTTCCTTCCATATTCAGAACTACCATAATTTGTAGGTTTTACATATGAGATAGCACATAATACTTACAGTAATAAATGACACAGTACCTGCATTGCATTCCGCAAGCTCCAGGCATCATAATATGTAGGAGGCATGAAAAGGGCAAGGATAAGTTCTTCCATGTTTCCACTCAACTCCGATTTGAGATCCTTGATCAAATCCTGTTTAATGACAAATGCAATTTAAGTACACAGGCTCTCCAAATTTTGTCCTTTAACCCTTTTAAGGAAAGTATGGAAAAAGAAATGGAGTTGCTCTATAAAAGCTGAACTTGAAATCTGAGCATGAAATACTAAGAAATAGTAAATTAGTTAAATCAAGCAGATGTAATTGCATTAATTCTATCTACAAACAATTCTCTTTTTATATATGAACAATTCTTACTGCAGTTCTACTATGAGTTACACAGCAAAGGAAACATTAAGGAATTCAAATTAACAAAGTGATAAACAGTCACTTAGTACGAGAAATCATTCTTGGTTCTACGAGGAAGTAGAAGCCAGTGCCATCTTTTAACTTGGAAAGAGAAACATAAAGAGGTAATATCAGCAACCTGAATTCCAGCACCAGAGGATTCCCACAGAAATCAGTAACACAAAAAGCTGAAATAGGAAAATGATTAATGTAGGCTGGAGTGCTCAGAAAAAGTATTTAGTCCAGATTTTTTTTTTTTTTTTGAGACAAGATCTCACTATGAAGTCCAGGCTGGCGTTGAACTCACTATGTAGCCCAGACTGGCCTCAAACTCATGGCAATCCTCCTGTCTCAGCCTCTTGAGTGCTGAGATTACAGGAGTATGCCACCACACCCAGCTAGTTCAAATCTTGAAAATATGTAAAAATTAGCAAAGAGAAATACGGGGATTTAAGGCAAGAAGATTAAACACAAACAAGCAACCTCTACTCACAACTCTAGAATCATCTGTAGCATGTGTTTTTAAAAAACTGATACCTCGGACTTTAGTTGAAAAACTAAGACTGAGAAATTGTTTTAAATTTTAAAGGAGATCATACTCAGCTAAGTTTGAGAATCACTAGGTAGAGATGTAGGAATGAACAAAGTTTGCTTAATGGAACAATAAGACAACTAACTTTGTTAAAGAGGAAGATTTTCCTACAAAGTAGTAACACGAAGTTGTACCTGAACCTTAGGTTGCTTTCTAGGAGGAGCCATTAGAATCTTTTATGCAAGAGGGCACAAATGCAGAAACAATATTCGGGAAAGCCTATGGTGACAAGGGTATAGAAAGCTTTCCCTTTTTTTCATTTGTTTTTGTTTGTTTTTTAGTCCTGGGAACTGAATCCAAGGTTGCTCTACCACTGAGCTTTACCTCCAGCCCTTTATATTTTTTGAGACACTGTAAACTGCATAGACTAATCTTGAACGTGCAATCTTGCCTCAGCTTCCCCTGCTTAGATGAGAACAATTAGACTACTGTAATATTTAGGTAAGTAAGGCTTGAGCTTAAGTGGTGGCAACGGAAATGAAAAGATACAAAACAGACGAAAGATATATTTTAAAGAGTCATTTTACAGAATAAACCGATAAAAGTTAGTAAGTAACCACTTTACATTTCAGGAATATAATAGGCACTGAATAAATATTCAGTGACTGAGTGATAAAGAACCCAGAATCAAGATAACACTCTAACAGGGTAGAAAAATTATTATACAGTAGAAAGGCAAGAGAAGTGGCTGGGGTAAGGAAAGTAAGCTGTGAGTTTAGTTTTCATTCTAAAAAAGTATCTGAAAAATTCAAGACAGCAAAGTGCAGTCTAGATATGAACAAAAAATATTCATAACATGGCAAATACCTTAGTAAGAGAAGTAGTGATACGGAACCTTAACAAAGTCTAAGGCTTGTGCTGTATAATTAGGTTTTTGTGTGTGTGTGGTACCAGGAATTGAACTCAGGACCTCACACTTTGCCAGGCAGGTGCTGTGCCACTGAGCTATATCCGGCCCTGTATAATCAGTCTTTTTTTTTTTTGTTTGTTTGTTTGTTTGTTTTTTGTTTTTCTCCAGTACCAGGAACCGAACTCACGACCGTGCGCTTGCCAGGCAGGCGCTTTGCCGCTGAGCTAAATCCCCAGCCCTTGTATAATCAGTCTTAATAATGGCAGAGTAAAAAAGGCAAAGTAGGACGAACCCATGGAGCACCAGCACACCCTGAGAAAAGTAAGCTGGACACAGAGAATGTTAGGGAATTTTCAAGATTATTATCTAAATGGCAGAACAATTCTGTCCATTTTTCCCTTTATATAATGACAATTTTTAGCCATAGACTCTTGCATTTAGTTATAGATCATTCCACAAATATGCTTATTAAAATAAGTTACTTAGGCTGGGGGTTTAGCTCAGCGGCACAGCGCCTGCCTGGCAAGCACAACATTGCGAGTTTGATTCCCGGTACCGGAAAAAAAAACAAAAAGAATTTATATTAAAATAAGTTACTTAGCTGGGCATGGTGGCACACACCTGTAATCCCAGCAGGAAGGTCACTGTAAGTTTGAAACCAGCCTGAGCTACAAAGTGAGCTCAAGCCCAGTCTGAACTACATAGCGAGACCCTGTCTCAAAAAAAAAAAAAAAAAAAAAAAAAGCTACTATAGGTCAAGCATGGTGGTCCAGGCCTGTAATCCCAGCATTTGGGAGGCTGAAGCAGGAGGATTGCTGTGAGTTCAAGGCCAACCTGCGCTACAAAGTGAGTTCAAGGTCAGCCTGAATTGCATAGTGAGACCCTGTCTCGGCAAAAAAGAAAAAAAAGTGCTACTTGGTGTTATAAATTCAAAGATAAATATGCTACGGTTTGTCCCAGAGAAGCTCAGTTTGGGGGGAGTAGAGAGATCAGTGACAAGAGAGGTTTTACAAAGTCCTATGGGACCACAGTGGATGGAACAGCTGAATTCTGCTCAGAGCAGTCAGAGTAGCTGTTATTTAAGCTAAATCTTGAAGAAGATATTTCCCATGCAGAAAAAGAAGGAAAGGTGTAATGGGCCAGGAGCACAGCAAGTACAAAACAGACGTAAACAGCAAATAGTTCCACATAACTGTAATATAGGATGGCTTTAGAGGGAGCAAAGGAATGAAGATGATGCCAAGGACCCAGAATGAGCAGGCTCTGTTCTAAGTCTTGAGTCTCACTGCAAGGAAAAGAATGAGAACCATACTCTTGATTGTGTCTGTGTCATAATCTACTTTGTATCCCACACAAGACATGGAATAGGGTCTGACTCAGATCCAGGACTAGGCTTGACTACAAGTTTAAAGACAAACAGTGAATATACTTCAGGTCTGTAAAATCTAGTTGCCCCTTCTTTTTATCAGACAAACTAACAAATACATAGTCTCCTATCTGCCATGAATGCAGAGCCTACAGGCCTCTGCTGCTGCTTACTCCAGAAAAGAAAAAAAAAAAAAAAAAAAAAATCATACCTTGCCATACATGGTCTTAAAAGCTGTTTTAATTTTTTGCCTCTGATCACTGGAACGGTTGGCCACAACATCCACAATTGCCTGTTCATCCGTCCCTGGAAGAATCATAAATGCTTAAGTAAAGACAAAGTCTACTGGATTCTCCTGAGGTCACCTGTGATAATCCCTACAAGGCAGGGGGCGCCAGATTGTATCAGGCACATACACACAAACTTGGTTGACACACGACTTGGTTTAGGATACAGAGTTTATTTTTGCTTTAGAATCAATCAGTTTAACTTATATGACAAAATCCATTTTCCTTACCAAATCCCTTCATGGCTTTACGGAGGATTTCTGCATCTCTCATAGCATCAAAGTTGGCAGCTGGCCGGATTGTCCCCTGAGTGCTCTGAACAAAAGGCATAAAATCAAGTCAGGATCCTCTGCTGACAAGAAGGCAACTTAGACTTCCCCAGATATGTTCATAGGCAAAAAGGCCAATGTTTGGCTTTAAGGCAAGCATTTGAGCTCTTTATTACCAGGGCTCAATCTGGAACAGACAGGAAAACCTATCCCGCTTCTGGACAGATTTTTCTCCTGCTAACAGACAGCCAGACACCAAACTTCCAGGAAATAAGGAAGTCAAACTTGTGAAATTAAAGTTCTGATCTTCTGATGCTTTGGCTTCCTTTCTGGTAGAAGAGGAAAGAAGCGATGGATCTACCTTTTAGGTGATCAACAGTGTGAGATGAATGACAACGTTTGACTTGCAAACAGAAGAAAATGACGTTAGTGAGGTAGACACAAGCACCCAATGAGTTTCAAACTGGCAATATAATTCTGTCAACAGCTCTTCACTTCCTACATGGACTCCAACTATTAGACATGAATATTTTATAATGAGAAAAACACAAAATGAAGACATGATTAGAGATTCTGGGGGAATACAACATCCTTCATCTGTTTTATAAGGAAACAAGTCAGAAAGCAAAACACAATTTTTAAAATACAAATCTAAATAAAAAATGAAAATTCACCATTCAGCAAATACCACAGTAATAGCTGTTTCAGGCAAGAATTATCAACAGATGTTAAAAATAACGGGGAAAAAAAATAATGGGCAAAAAAATTATGATGAGAACAAAATAATCTGTAACATTACAACAGATAACCGGGCAGGCACCGTCTTAAACAAGTGATTATCACTGGTAACAGAATAAATCCAACAATAAGTACCTCTAGCTATCATGTGTTAGAGAAAAAATTCTGTGGTTTTCCTTCTATAGGCTTGACCTGAATTTAATCAGGAGGAAACATCAGACAAACCCAGACTAAGAAATATTTTACAAGCAACATGTGGTGGGACACGCATGTAATTCCAGCACTTTGGGAGGCTGAGGCAGGAGGATTTCAAGTCTGAGCCCCACCTGGGCATTTTAGCAACTTAGTAAGACTCTGTCTCAAAAAATAAAAAGGGTTGGATTCAGTCCCCATTGTGAAGGCCCTGGGTTCAATCCCCAGTAGAGAAGGAAAAAAAAAAAGAAAAATCTTTTATAAAATAACTATTAGTACTCTTTAAAAGTGTCAAGGTCATGAACAATGTAAGACTGAAAAACTGTTTCAGATTAAAGAGGCCTTGAAAGACCTGATAATAAATTTCATCCTGGATTTGTTCTTAAGCCAGAAAAAGTACATTACTGGACATCAGTAAAATTTAAGTAAGTTGTGAAGGCTGGGTGAGAGTACCATATCAATGTTACTATTATTTCCTCATTTTGATCACTGTAGTGAATTTTTATAGAAAGTTAATGTTTGGAAATATGGATAAAGAGCATATAAAAACTCTTTGTACTATCTTTGCAAATTTTTTGTAAGACATTATTCCAAAATTAAAAGTTAAAAAATTTAAAATACAATGCTATGAGACAATTCAGTAGTTTTCTTAAAATGCTCAAGTTAGAGCTTAAGAGGGATAGAATGAAGCAAGACAATATATACCTCATGAGTTTTAAAAACATTTTAGTTGTAATAATATTTTACTAGCTGGGCGTGGTGGTGCACACCTGTAATTTCAGCACTGGGAACCTGAGGCAGGAGGATCATTGAAAGTTCAAGGCCACCCTGAGTTACAAAGTGAGCTCAAGGCCAGCCTGAACTGTACAGCAAGACCCTGTCTCAAAAACGACGAAAAAAAAAATTTTTTTTTTTTTTTGCTTAATCCAGGATCTCCAAAATATTACACTTAAACATGCCATCAATATCATTCCAAAACATTAAATGATCCAATTGTTTTTAGGTAAATGAAACTAAATTTTAAATTATACCTTTTCCTGTGTGTGTGTGTGTGTGTGTGTGTGGTGTGCAGGGAAGGAAATCCCTCATGCACACTAGGCAAGCACTCTTACCATCAAGCTACATCCCCCAGCCTAAAATAATACCCCTGAATACAGCAATACAACCAATACTTGTGGGGATAAGAGTAAATGGGGACAGGACTTGACCACCATTTTAACAGTCATTTCTTTTTTATTTTGGTAGCAGTGAGGATTGAGCCCAAGGCCGTTGCACTGAGCTACATCCCCATCCCTTTTTTTATTTTGAGACAGAGTTGTGCTATGTTGCTGAGTTACCTAGGGTAGGCTTGAACTTATGATCCTCCCGCCTCAGCTTCCTAAAGTGCTAAGGCTACAGGTATGTGCCTGGTAGCAGCCTTTCAGGAAAAATATTTTTAAAAATTAATTAAGTGGTGCTGGGGATCAAACAAAGGGCCTGACTATGGGTTATATTCTCATCCCCAAGAAAATAGTTTTATGGTGAATAATGCCTTCTACTTACATACAATCTTACCATAGGACTTCTTTCTATCAATAAACTTTAGTATCCATTCTCTACTTTCTAAGTTGGGAATGTAAACAGACAACTAACAAGAAATATTCCTATGGTGAGTTTAAGGAAAAATTAAAATCATTCTATTTGTAGCAAATATTCAAGTATAATTTTTTCCCAGCATATTGTCCTTCCATAAAGCAATGTATTAAAAACTGATACAGTTTCCTTTGGTGTAACTACTGTCACTTAAATCCCAAGGAGAGTAGAAGCCTTTGCTTATACTGGCCGAGATAGTAACAGACATTAACTATCACTGCACAGTTTGAGGATTCTTTTTTCTCTAAAAGAAAAAAAATCATCTTATTTTTTATCTGTAGGTGAAAATGTTGATACATTCTCTGCTGAAAGTTACTATTATTCTCTAGGTCTTATATTTGAAAGAAATCAGAGTCCATGCTTTTATGATCAAAACTCTAAGGGACTTTTCTCACTACCACAGGTCCCACCCTTTGATATCTACATGATTCTAACCTTCCTGCTGAAAGCTATCACAGAAAGGTCAGCCGGCCCAGTACCCTATCCAAGACAGAAATTTACTTTTAAACTTCTGTTCATATTCTCTCTTTCTCTCCCCATCTGTTTCTCTCTCTCTCTCTCTCTCTCTCTCTCGCACACACACACACACATATTCATGCACACCTACAGTCATATCAACCAATGTCAGGGACAGGGATATAGCTCAGCAGCACAGCACCTGCCCGGCAAGCACAAGCTCCTGAGTTCAATTCCCAGTACAAAACCAAACCAAACCAAACCAAACCAAACCAAACCAAACCAAATCATCAACCAACCTCTACCCGGGACTTCAAGGACAAGGACCTCATCTCTCACAAAGTAGCCTACTGCACTCCCATCTAAAAGCACACAAAGTCTACCACTCTGTTAACTTCTACCTATGGATTCTAGGTCTAGCTTAAAGTGCTAGACCTAGGTGCTAGACACAAAATAAGTTGTATAAGTGTGTATTTTATTTGAAGTGTCTTACGTTTAAAAATCTTTCATATTTAGTCAAAGTTGATGTCTATAAAATTATGTAAATGCTTAATCTAAAATAAAATCAGAAACTCTCATAAAATTCACAAAAGTTAGTTAACTACTGATATAGAATACAATTAATAATCAACTTCAACAATGGCATGAGAGCCAAATACTGTTATGTACTTTGGAGGAACATTTACTGTATTAGTAAAGCAGCACTGTATAAGGGAGCAATTACTGGTCTGAAAGTCAGAAAAGCTATAGCGTCTGGTCTCAGCTTGGTCTTAACACTAGTAGTCACACTACATGGTCGCACACCATGTAGTCACAGACAAGCTTCTCAGTCTCTCCGGAGCTTAAATTCTTCATCAGGAGAATAAGCCAAAACAAACACTAAGGTATTTCAGTCCCAATACTGAAGTTCTTCTCCTACTAGCCCAGGGCTTGAAAATGCAAGACTCTCATTATCATAAACCATGGAAATCAATAAGCAAATCCAGTGAGATTAAAGCAAGCTTAAAAGTGTTGTTTACATTCCCAGTGACTTGATTAAGATATAAAAGAATTAACAAGGCAATTTAAGAATAAAACAGTATTAAAATAAGGAAATATCAGAGATTGGGTGACAATTTCATATAGTATGGGAAACCTGTGGCTACTGAGAATTAAGATTTAATAGCTACCATGTTTAGAGCCCTGCCCACCAAAACTATGATAAAACCCAAAACAGAGGCCTCAAGAAAGTGGCAAGAGGTCGGGCGTGGTGGCTCACACCTATAATCCCAGCACGAGAATCCCAGCACTCGGGAGGCTGAGGCAGGGTGATCAATGTGAGCTCAAGGCCAGCCTGGGCTACAAAGTGAGATTAAAGCCAGCCTGAACTGCATAGTGAAACCCTGTCTCAAAAAGACAAAAGAAAGAGACAGAGAGACAGAGAAAGAAATAGAGAGAGAGAGAGAAAGAAAGAAAGAGAGACAAGCACATGAGAAGTCAGAAACAAATGAGGGCACAGACACAGGACCTAGTGATTAGTGAATATAAGAAAACCTTACTCACTTCACTGCTATAATCCAAAGAAACAGGAGAGAAAACAGGATAGGAAGGGAAGGATTCGGTAGTGATCTGAAAGAAGAGTGAAAAGTTATAAAGGCAAAGTGGAGAATAAAACCATCCTTCAAAAATCACTGGCAGAAATAGCAATTACCAAGTCACCAGAGTTCATAGTTATGATTGCTGGTAAGAGCAGGGCAGAGGAAAAAGAACTAAACCCAGTATCAAGAGCCCAAGTGAACTTCAAGGATAAAGTTATAGGCAGCAACATCTGGGAGAAAAGCCTGTTTTGTCTTACTAAAGTTATCAGGACAGAACTTAAATCAGACAGACCAAAGAAAGCAAAGATTAAAAGTTACTAGGAAAGCCCATTCCCCTGCTTCATGGAAACCTCTAATGTCAGCAAAGGACTGGGGCCCTTATCTAGTTCATTACCCCTTCTGAGTTTAAAAGGTTAAAGAAAAATACCTGACTAGGGTAAGGAGTCTGTCCTCCAGGATACTGAGAGGGCATCTGTCCTCCAGGAAAGCCACCTATATGTTAAAGACAAACAAAAAGGCCCCAATAGGTTATATAACTCATTTAAAACAGCAGTGATCGCTATGAATACAAAAACATGAGAACGTTCATCATACTATGTCATTCACTAGGATAATTTTTATTTTTTTATTTAAAATTTTTTTTTCACTAGGATAATTTTTAAAATACCAGCATCCTGATTTACTGACTCTAAAAAATAAAAATAACTTGGAACTAAATTCAGTTCTGATTCCAACTGAAATAGCTCACAACAGGAAGATCCAGCAGAGGACTCTGAAGTGCTACAGGATGGCGGGATTAATACATGGAATCTGGAAACTAAATCACTGTAAGCAAGTCCTCTCCCACCCACCCACCCCCTATTCTGCTGCTGACCTACAGGAAACTGAAGCAAGCGAGAAGTACGCGTTCTTGTGTTGAGCCATGGAGATCTGGAGATTGTGATTTAACAACTGGCCTAACTGAAAGGGGTTCCAGAGCCCAGTTTAGTTCACAGGGGCTTGGAAACATATTCATAATTCTCATCTCACCTATGATAAATTCAAGAGAACTACATATTCACTTTTTAGAAGGGTACAGAAGTGGACAGAGGGCCAGGAATACAGTTTAGTGGAATCGCACCTGCCTGGCAAGCACGAGGTCCCGAGTTTGATTCCTGGTACAAAAAAAAAAAAAAAGAAGTGGGCAGAGAAGTTCCTGAAGTGCTGGGGACCAGGCTACGAAAGGATTAAGTTGCTGACCACAGTGCTCTCCTGCTGTGTTAGGAAAGTTCATATTCAGTCTTTGAAGACAAGATAACACAGCAGCTGAGGACTCTCACTTCCTATTCTAGAGCAATAAACTGCCAACCTAAGACATAAGACAGTTCTCTCAATTAGCAAGATTTACTGTTTGGAATGTCTTTGCTCTAACTTCTCAAGGTCTTGCTCATTTTTGAGTGCCTTTTGCCTCAGGTGTGCCCTCTACTTTCCTGAACCCTCCTGATAATGTTAAGGACTCAAAAATACTGATAGTTCAGAGAAGACTTGGTCTTAGCTCCAAGACAGCACCGACCTTCCTGAACCCCTATAACCATATTGCATTGTGTCTTTTATTTAATCCTTCACCATAAGCTTATCCATAGAATTGGGAGCCTTGAACAGGGGATATAGCTCAGTGGCACAAGCACCTGCCTGGCAAGTGCAAGGTCCTGAGTTCAATTCCCAGCACCAAAAACAGCTCCCCGCAAAATAAAACATTGGGAACCTGATCAGCTCTCAACACTAAAGGATTTACTTTTTTGGAACAGGTCTTTTAATAGAAAAAGTGGTTCCTTGTCTCCATTTTATTAAGCTCTTCCATCTAGTTAATATATTTAGTTTTTTTTTTTTTTTTTTTTTTTTTTTTTGGTCTTTTTAAGACAGGGTCTCGCTATGCAGTTCAGACTGGCCTTGAGCTCACTTTGTAGCTCAGACTGGTCTTGAACTCGCAATGATCCTCCTGTGTCAGCCTCCCGAGTGCTGGGATTATAGGCGTGCGCCACCACGCCTGGCTAAGTTAATATATTTAATGAAACTATGTGTTTAAAATTATTTACAGCCAGGTATAGTGGTGCAATGCCTGTAATTCCAGCACTTGGATGGCTGAAGCAGGAGGACTGTAGCAAGTTCAAGGCCAGCGTGGACTACATAATGAATTTAGGCCAGTCTACATAGTAAGATTCTGTCTCAAAATAAACAAAATAATTTACAGAAACAAATGAATGTTCACTGAGGATGAACCCAAACATAACCCTAACTTCGTTCCACAGCAGCTGAAAAACATACAGTATATGACACTGTTTCTCCCTGGGCAGCTAGTACCTACCAGGTATCGGGAGCTGAGATGGACCACCACCACCATAAGTCTGTGCGGGTGGCTGGGGATATCCAGAAAAACCTGACCCACCTGGTGGGACTCCAAATCCTTGGCCTGGAGAAATGAGAGAAAAGAACAGTCTGACAAACTATAGTGAAAAATTCTCGTGATTGTAGAGAAAACTTCAGAAAAATGTCTACCATTACCAGAGAAGAAAATACTATAGTAGCAGGCTTGTCTATATTTCAACTTCTCACCAAATCCTCCCACAGTAAAAAATAAATTTAAAAATTTTACTGTATTCCTTTTTTTTTTTTTTTTCCGGTACGGGGAATCAAACTCAAGACTTCATGCTTACCAGGCAGGTGCTATGCCGCTGAGCTAAATCCCCAGCCCTTATATTCCTCTTCTTTATTATAAGACAAACTGCTAAGGTTTTGCTTTTTTAATCCTCAGATAAAGCTGTTCTAAAGATCACTAATTAAGTGCCCTAATCAGTTTTTTTTTAAAAATATGTTTAATGCAGATACCATGCTTTTCTTTTTTTGTTTTTCTTCTGGTACCAGGAATCGAACTCAAAACCTTGTGCTTGCCAGGCAGGTGCTGCGCCGCTGAGCTAAATCCCCAGCCCCTACACCTAATCAGTTCTTAAGACTACAAATACTCAAAGTGTCACATGTGGGACCTTCATTACCATGAGATTTATTCCAGCTCCCTTCATATTAGAATTTTTTAGACTACTCCCAGCTTTTGGCACCTTTAGGAGCCTTTATCCTTCTGTCTTGCCATCCAGGTCCTTAATATTCACAGTTAGCTAAGAATGACTTTTAATCGCCTGCTAAAAAAACAGGAATGAAGAAGATAAGGGAGAGAAAGGAAAAGTACTTCAGCAATCTCACTGCTACTGAGTTCACAAGCCCTAACTCACCTCCGGGGTAGGCTGGAGCTCCCCCTGGCTGTGGAGCACCAGGACAGCCTCCTGGGGCTGGATAACCTCCAGGTGCAGGGTAGCCTCCACCTCCTGGGTAGCCGCCACTTGGTGCTGGGGGGTAGGCACCGCCTCCCATTGGGGGAAAGCCACTAGGATAAGGATACTGACCAGGAGGGGGAAAAGATGACTCCTGACCTGCAGGCTGGAAAATCAGAAAAATTTTCAATAGAACATGATCACAGAGAAATATGACCTATCTTTAAAAAAGAAACAAAGGTTACTATAAAGGTCTCTCCATTTTTTTAAAAAAAACTTTTTAAACATTTTTGCTGGGCACGGTAGTGCACACCTGTAATCCCAACACTCAGGAGGCTCAGGCAAGGAGGATCACTGCAAGTTGGGGGCCAGCCTGGGCTACATGGGGAGACCCTGTCTCAAAAATGAATGAATGAATGTGTTTTGTGAGAAGTCCTAGTGTCTTACACTAATTTATCAGTATTATAGTAATTTGTCAGGACATTTGTTTGTCAGACTCAGCTAAACTTAATTCTATTTGGGTCAGGGAAGAGGGGTCCATTTCTCTACTTAAAGAGCCAGAACTAGATTGTGTAGTTAAATTAAAGAAGTCACACAACTCACATAGAGTATAACATTCTGGATGTTAGTTCAAACTAGACAATGTCAAAGAGTAGCAGAGATTCGGTAAACTCTAACCAGGTGTGTGCATGTTGGGGGATGCTACATTCCCAGCTACTTAGGAGGCTGAGGCAGGAGGATTCCTGGGACTTAGGAGGTCAAGACCATCCTGGGCAATATAGTAAGCCTCTGTCTCTAATGATGAAAACAAAAACACACTTTCTCCTTAGCTACAAAACTATACTATGGCCAGGTGTGGTGGCGCCCACCTGTAATCCCAGCACGCAGGAGGGTAGTTGCGAGTTCGAGACCAGCCTGGGCTACAAAGTGAGCTCAAGGCCAGCCTGAACTGCATAGCGAGACTCTGTCTTAAAAAGACAAAAAAAAAAGCACAAAAAACTATACTATGTTTCCTAAACCACTGAATACTGATAAGAGATGCAGACAGAAATGTACATCACTTCCAGGCTGGCTCTGAAAACCTCTCTCCAATCCTCCATGCTCCCTCTCTTCCTTCACCTGCCAGCCGATGCAGAGGATCCAGCAGGGGACTCTGAAGTGCTACAGGATGGCAGGATTAATACAAGGAATCTGGAAACTAAATCACTGTAAGAAGCAAGTCTTCTCCCACCCACCCACCCACTCCATCCTGCCGCTGACCTACAGGAAACTGAAGCAAGCGAGAAGTACGTGTTCTTGTGTTGAGCCATGGAGATTTGGAGATTGTGTATTTTAGCAACTGGCCTAACTGAAAGGGTTGCCAGAGCCCAGTTTAGTACATAGGAACTTGGAAACATATTCATATCTCATCTCACCTATGATAAATTCCAGAGAGCTACATGCTCACTTTGTAGAAGGGTACATACATTGTCATGGACATATACAGTCTCCCAGGGGTAGATGGCAGCCCTGTATATTTATAATCATAGAACTGAAATGCATAATTCTTACTTACGTCTCAACTAAGTGTTTAGTGCTCAGAACAGTACAGCTATGAAGTCCAGGGCCCTCTAATCCACTACGACTGACATGGTCAAGCTCTTCTTAATTATGTAAATTTTCTGACACAAAAGTTAAAAACAGTGGTTCTCGGGGAGGTTTAGCTACCTGTTTCATTGGCTCACACTGCAGCAATTAACATTTTTCAAAACTGACTTGCAAATTTCAAAACTTTGGGTGATTTCACATAAAATTCAGGTTTCTGACTTTACTTGTACTGAAATCTCCATCAATACTGGTCTGCCTCTGTGTGATCACATGGGCTAGAGGTAAGCGGCCATCTGCTTTCCACAGATGGAAAAGTTGTCTCTGGTTTTCCCACAACACCTGGCTTTACTCACTAATTCTACCCAGTACCTCTGGGCACTTGATTTATGACCCCTGCTCTAGCAATCCGTCATGCGCTACTCCTATGGAACACTAGTTTCAGGGATCTGAGGCATTTTTGTAGTTGATTTCTTTTTTTTGGATACTAGGGATCTAACTCAGGATCTTACGCTCGCCAAGCAGGTGCTTATGCCACTGAGCTATATCCCCGGCCCGCATTTTTGTATTTGAAATGGCAATACTTACAGGATATCCAGGGAAAGGTGGGTAGCCTGTGGGGGGATAGCCTGGGTACGACATTCTGTAATGACAATAAGAAAAAGTCCTCTTTAATTTCTTCTAAGTCTTAAAGCCTCTGAAGATACAGAGATCAATATACAAAATCATGCACATGTGCAATGTATTGTGGGCATTAAAAAGTGGTTATTAGGGGTATGTGCAACACACAAAATGCTTCATTTCACTATACGGACCAATATATACCAGTATAGCATAGTAAAGATTCCATTTTCATTCTCCTACCATGCAGTTTTTGTCATATCTAAATGCTACCAGTACTATTATTTATGGAATATTTTTAGACCAATTAATTACTAGTGAAATTTCTTTTAAAAGTAGGCATCCTGAGCCGGGTGTGGTGGTGTACTCCTGTAATCCCAGCACGTGGGAGGCTGAGGCAGGAGGATCATTATGAGCTGGAGACCAGCCTGGGCTACAAAGTAAGCTCAAGGCCAGCCTGAACTGCATAGCAAGACCCTGTCTCAAAAAGACAATCAATCAATCAATCAATGTAGGGATCCTATCATTTTCATATATGGAAAGCTCAGAATAGCTCTCCTGACACAAACTGAAGGTAACAATAAAATATAAAATGCTTTCTAGGAGCCACAGAAATCCCCCTAGATGGAGATATCACCTCAGTATGGGGTACAAGGCTTAAGAGTTAACATTCTGAGCCAGGTTTGGTGGCGAAGGCCTATAATCTGAGCTACTCAGGAGGCCAATGCAGAAGTAATGATAAATCCAGGAGTTCTACACCCACCTCAAAAAAAAAAAAAAAAAAAAAAGTTACATTCTAGAGTAACATGTATTGGATTAAAGCCTGGCTTTCTTTTTTTAAACTTCTAGTTATGGAAAATTTCAAACTGTTCAAAAGTAAAGATAAACTCCCTGGACTTTTCTCAGCTGCAATATTTACTAATTCATGGCCAAATCTCTCATTCTTAACTACTCCACTAGATAATTTTGATTTTTTTTTTTTTTTGGTACCAGGAATCAAACTCAGGACCTTGCACTTGCCAGGCAGGTGCTGTGCCCCTGAGCTATATACTCAGCCCTATCACTAGATTATTTTAAGTAAATCTCAGACATTGTATCATTTTGGCCAATTTATACACACACACACATATATAGAAAATTTCACTATGTTACCCTAAACACATGATTACTTGTTAAATAATTATCCAGGTTGTTTAAAAAATATAACCATGTCATTATCATACCTGAAATTAGCAATTATTCCTTAATATCCTTAATGAGTTAGTGCTAAAAGTTTCAATTATCTTTTAAATGTTTTTATTTTTTGTTTTGCACTGTTTTAACTTATTACAGAATATTTCAAATGTATTCAAAAGGAGAAAAAAACACTATCAAGTAGAAACACATGGCATTACTGTAACTCTACAGTTCTGACGTATAAGGTCAGTTTTAGCAATTATCAAGTCATGGTCAATCCTACCCCCAACCACTAGGCTCCTAGATTATTTTAAAACAAACCCTCAGGCATCACATCAAAAACTCATGAAGATTTCAATGCCTTCTCAGTTAAAACAATCAAAAAATCCCCACAACTTTTAAGCCACATAACATACTTTAAAATTTCAATAATGCCTTACTATCATCAAATATTCAATAAATGTTCACATTTTCCCCAATTGTCTCAAAATATTTTTTAT